>NW_026608737.1:0-55112 GCF_029499605.1 Hyla sarda
TGTATTCATCTCCCCTATTATACAGACACCATCTATAATGTATTCATCTACCCTATTATACAGACACCATCTATAATGTATTCATCTACCCTATTATACAGACACCATCTATAATGTATTCATCTCCCCTATTATACAGGCACCATCTATAATGTATTCATCTACCCTATTATACAGACACCATCTATAATGTATTCATCTACCCTATTATACAGACACCATCTATAATGTATTCATCTCCCCTATTATACAGACACCATCTATAATGTATTCATCTACCCTATTATACAGACACCATCTATAATGTATTCATCTACCCTATTATACAGGCACCATCTATAATGTATTCATCTACCCTATTATACAGACACCATCTATAATGTATTCATCTACCCTATTATACAGACACCATCTATAATGTATTCATCTCCCCTATTATACAGACACCATCTATAATGTATTCATCTCCCCTATTATACAGACACCATCTATAATGTATTCATCTACCCTATTATACAGACACCATCTATAATGTATTCATCTCCCCTATTATACAGACACCATCTATAATGTATTCATCTCCCCTATTATACAGACACCATCTATAATGTATTCATCTCCCCTATTATACAGACACCATCTATAATGTATTCATCTACCCTATTATACAGACACCATCTATAATGTATTCATCTCCCCTATTATACAGACACCATCTATAATGTATTCATCTACCCTATTATACAGACACCATCTATAATGTATTCATCTCCCCTATTATACAGACACCATCTATAATGTATTCATCACCCCTATTATACAGACACCATCTATAATGTATTCATCTCCCCTATTATACAGACACCATCTATAATGTATTCATCTACCCTATTATACAGACACCATCTATAATGTATTCATCTCCCCTATTATACAGACACCATCTATAATGTATTCATCTCCCCTATTATACAGGCACCATCTATAATGTATTCATCTACCCTATTATACAGACACCATCTATAATGTATTCATCTCCCCTATTATACAGACACCATCTATAATGTATTCATCTACCCTATTATACCGACACCATCTATAATGTATTCATCTACCCTATTATACAGACACCATCTATAATGTATTCATCTACCCTATTATACAGACACCATCTATAATGTATTCATCTACCCTATTATACAGACACCATCTATAATGTATTCATCTACCCTATTATACAGACACCATCTATAATGTATTCATCTCCCCTATTATACAGACACCATCTATAATGTATTCATCTACCCTATTATACAGACACCATCTATAATGTATACATTTACCCTATTATACAGACACCATCTATAATGTATACATCTCCCCTATTATACAGACACCATCTATAATGTATTCATCTACCCTATTATACCGACACCATCTATAATGTATTCATCTACCCTATTATACAGACACCATCTATAATGTATTCATCTCCCCTATTATACAGACACCATCTATAATGTATTCATCTACCCTATTATACAGACACCATCTATAATGTATTCATCTACCCTATTATACAGACACCATCTATAATGTATTCATCTACCCTATTATACAGACACCATCTATAATGTATTCATCAACCCTATTATACAGACACCATCTATAATGTATTCATCTACCCTATTATACAGACACCATCTATAATGTATTCATCTACCCTATTATACAGACACCATCTATAATGTATTCATCAACCCTATTATACAGACACCATCTATAATGTATTCATCTACCCTATTATACAGGCACCATCTATAATGTATTCATCTCCCCTATTATACAGACACCATCTATAATGTATTCATCTACCCTATTATACAGACACCATCTATAATGTATTCATCTACCCTATTATACAGACACCATCTATAATGTATTCATCTACCCTATTATACAGACACCATCTATAATGTATTCATCTACCCTATTATACAGACACCATCTATAATGTATTCATCTACCCTATTATACAGACACCATCTATAATGTATTCATCTCCCCTATTATACAGACACCATCTATAATGTATTCATCTACCCTATTATACCGACACCATCTATAATGTATTCATCTACCCTATTATACAGACACCATCTATAATGTATTCATCTCCCCTATTATACAGACACCATCTATAATGTATTCATCTACCCTATTATACAGACACCCTCTATAATGTATTCATCTACCCTATTATACAGACACCATCTATAATGTATTCATCTACCCTATTATACCGACACCATCTATAATGTATTCATCTCCCCTATTATACAGACACCATCTATAATGTATTCATCTCCCCTATTATACAGACACCATCTATAATGTATTCATCTACCCTATTATACCGACACCATCTATAATGTATTCATCTACCCTATTATACAGGCACCATCTATAATGTATTCATCTACCCTATTATACAGGCACCATCTATAATGTATTCATCTACCCTATTATACAGACACCATCTATAATGTATTCATCTCCCCTATTATACAGACACCATCTATAATGTATTCATCTACCCTATTATACAGACACCATCTATAATGTATTCATCTACCCTATTATACAGACACCATCTATAATGTATTCATCTCCCCTATTATACAGACACCATCTATAATGTATTCATCTCCCCTATTATACAGACACCATCTATAATGTATTCATCTACCCTAGACGTGATTATCCTGTACTATGGCAAGTTTTCGTACTGTTACTCTCACATGATTATTATTATTACTATTATTACTCATTACCTGGGAGACATGATGATCTGTGACTCCGCCCTGGAGATCATCCCCAGCTGTGGTATCCGCTCAATGGGCTCCCAGGAGCCGAGATCAGCAGCCGAGCTTGAAACGGGCCCCGAGTCACTTGAGTCCTGTCACACACGGCTACAGGGTGACCAAATGTCCAGGAGATATACACCCTATACTAAGAGCCCCGCCCCCTGTATGACATCACTGATGTAATATGACACTGATCACAGCTCCGCCCCCTGTATGACATCACTGATATAATAGCAATATGACATGTGATCACAGCCCTGCCCCCTGTATGACATCACTGATATAATAGTAATATAATATAATAGTAATATAATGACATGTGATCACAACCCCGCCCCCTGTATGACATCACTGATATAATATAATAGTAATATAATGACATGTGATCACAGCCCCACCCCCTGTATGACATCACTGATATAATATAATAGTAATATAATGACATGTGATCACAGTCCCGCCCCCTGTATAACATCACTGATATAATATAATAGTAATATAATGACAGATGATCACAGCCCCGCCCCCTGTATGACATCACTTATATAATATAATAGAAATATAATGACATGTGATCACAGCCCCGCCCCCTGTATAACATCACTGATATAATATAATAGTAATATAATGACAGATGATCACAGCCCCGCCCCCTGTATGACATCACTGATATAACATAATGGTAATATAATGACATGTGATCACAGCCCCACCCCCTGTATGACATCACTAATATAATATAATAGTAATATAATGACAGGTGATCACAGCCCCGCCCCCTGTATGTCATCACTGATATAATATAATAGTAATATAATGACAGATGATCACAGCCCCACCCCCTGTATGACATCACTGATATAATATAATAGTAATATAATGACAGATGATCACAGCCCCGCCCCCTGTATGTCATCACTGATATAATATAATAGTAATATAATGACATGTGATCACAGCCCCGCCCCCTGTATGACATCACTGATATAATATGAGAGTAATATAATGACATGTGATCACAGCCCCACCCCCTGTATGACATCACTGATATAATATAATAGTAATATAATGACATGTGATCACAGCCCCACCCCCTGTATGACAGCACTGATATAATATAATAGTAAAATAATGACATGTGATCACAGCCCCACCCCCTGTATGACATCACTGATATAATATGAGAGTAATATAATGACATGTGATCACAGCCCCGCCCCCTGTATGACATCACTGATATAATATAATAGTAATATAATGACATGTGATCACAGCCCCACCCCCTGTATGACAGCACTGATATAATATGAGAGTAATATAATGACATGTGATCACAGCCCCACCCCCTGTATGACATCACTGATATAATATAATAGTAATATAATGACATGTGATCACAGCCCCACCCCCTGTATGACAGCACTGATATAATATAATAGTAAAATAATGACATGTGATCACAGCCCCACCCCCTGTATGACATCACTGATATAATATGAGAGTAATATAATGACATGTGATCACAGCCCCACCCCCTGTATGACATCACTGATATAACATAATGGTAATATAATGACATGTGATCACAGCCCCACCCCCTGTATGACATCACTGATATAATATAATAGTAATATAATGACAGGTGATCACAGCCCCGCCCCCTGTATGACATCACATATATGTGTTTTAATATGATTTGCCACTTACATCTGGCAAATGGAAGTTGCCGTCCTCCATCCGGGCACTTTGGGAAATCTTCTCCAACTGAAAGACAAAGTATAAGTGAGTGCACAGAGTAGGGGGCGCTAGATCACATGACTGCACAATTAGGGCTGACATTTTATCATTTTGTCTGTGACTAGCGTATGAAACAGCATATCGAAGTTTGAGCTTACCACTGGTGAGGTTGGGGGTCACTATTGGTGAGGTTGGGGGTCACTGTTGGTGAGGTTGGGGGTCACTATTGGTGAGGTTGGGGGTCACTGTTGGTGAGGTTGGGGGTCACTATTGGTGAGGTTGGGGGTCACTGTTGGTGAGGTTGGGGGTCACTGTTGGTGAGGTTGGGGGTCACTGTTGGTGAGGTTGGGGGTCACTATTGGTGAGGTTGGGGGTCACTGTTGGTGAGGTTGGGGGTCACTGTTGGTGAGGTTGGGGGTCACTGTTGGTGAGGTTGGGGGTCACTGTTGGTGAGGTTGGGGGTCACTGTTGGTGAGGTTGGGGGTCACTGTTGGTGAGGTTGGGGGTCACTATTGGTGAGGTTGGGGGTCACTATTGGTGAGGTTGGGGGTCACTATTGGTGGAGATGGGGGTCACTATTGGTGAGGTTGGGGGTCACTATTGGTGAGGTTGGGGGTCACTATTGGTGAGATTGGGGGTCACTATTGGTGAGATTGGGGGTCACTCTTGGTGGAGATGGGGGTCACTATTGGTGATGCTGGGGGTCACTATTGGTGAGGTTGGGGGTCACTATTGATGAGGTTGGGGGTCACTATTGGTGATGCTGGGGGTCACTATTGGTGAGGTTGGGGGTCACTATTGGTGAGGTTGGGGGTCACTATTGGTGAGGATGGGGGTCACTGTTGGTGAGGTTGGGGGTCACTATTGGTGAGGTTGGGGGTCACTATTGGTGAGGTTGGGGTTCACTATTGGTGAGATTGGGGGTCACTATTGGTGAGATTGGGGGTCACTCTTGGTGGAGATGGGGGTCACTATTGGTGATGCTGGGGGTCACTATTGGTGAGGTTGGGGGTCACTATTGGTGAGGTTGGGGGTCACTATTGGTGATGCTGGGGGTCACTATTGGTGAGGTTGGGGGTCACTATTGGTGAGGTTGGGGGTCACTATTGGTGAGGTTGGGGGTCACTATTGGTGAGATTGGGGGTCACTATTGGTGGAGATTGGGGGTCACTCTTGGTGGAGATGGGGGTCACTCTTGGTGGAGATGGGGGTCACTATTGGTGATGCTGGGGGTCACTATTGGTGAGGTTGGGGGTCACTATTGGTGATGCTGGGGGTCACTATTGGTGAGGTTGGGGGTCACTATTGGTGAGGTTGGGGGTCACTGTTGGTGAGGTTGGGGGTCACTGTTGGTGAGGTTGGGGGGTCACTGTTGGTGAGGTTGGGGGTCACTGTTGGTGAGGTTGGGGGTCACTATTGGTGAGGTTGGGGGTCACTATTGGTGAGGTTGGGGGTCACTATTGTGGAGATGGGGGTCACTATTGGTGAGGTTGGGGGTCACTATTGGTGAGGTTGGGGGTCACTATTGGTGAGATTGGGGGTCACTATTGGTGAGATTGGGGGGTCACTCTTGGTGATGCTGGGGGGTCACTATTGGTGATGCTGGGGGTCACTATTGGTGAGGTTGGGGGTCACTATTGGTGAGGTTGGGGGTCACTATTGGTGAGATTGGGGGTCACTATTGGTGAGATTGGGGGTCACTATTGGTGATGCTGGGGGGTCACTATTGGTGATGCTGGGGGTCACTATTGGTGAGGTTGGGGGTCACTATTGGTGAGGTTGGGGGTCACTATTGGTGATGCTGGGGGTCACTATTGGTGAGGTTGGGGGTCACTATTGGTGAGGTTGGGGGTCACTATTGGTGAGGATGGGGGTCACTGTTGGTGAGGTTGGGGGTCACTATTGGTGAGGTTGGGGGTCACTATTGGTGAGGTTGGGGGTCACTATTGGTGAGATTGGGGGTCACTATTGGTGAGATTGGGGGTCACTCTTGGTGGAGATGGGGGTCACTATTGGTGATGCTGGGGGTCACTATTGGTGAGGTTGGGGGTCACTATTGGTGAGGTTGGGGGGTCACTATTGGTGATGCTGGGGGTCACTATTGGTGAGGTTGGGGGTCACTATTGGTGAGGTTGGGGTCACTATTGGTGAGGATGGGGGTCACTATTGGTGAGGTTGGGGGTCACTATTGGTGAGATTGGGGGTCACTATTGGTGGAGATTGGGGGTCACTCTTGGTGGAGATGGGGGTCACTCTTGGTGGAGATGGGGGTCACTATTGGTGATGCTGGGGGTCACTATTGGTGAGGTTGGGGGTCACTATTGGTGATGCTGGGGGTCCCTATTGGTGAGGTTGGGGGTCACTATTGGTGATGCTGGGGGTCACTATTGGTGAGGTTGGGGGTCACTATTGGTGAGGTTGGGGGTCACTATTGGTGAGGATGGGGGTCACTATTGGTGAGGATGGGGTCACTATTGGTGAGGTTGGGGGTCACTATTGGTGATGCTGGGGGTCACTATTGGTGAGGTTGGGGTCACTATTGGTGAGGTTGGGGGTCACTATTGGTGAGGATGGGGGTCACTATTGGTGAGGTTGGGGGTCACTATTGGTGAGATTGGGGGTCACTATTGGTGGAGATTGGGGGTCACTCTTGGTGGAGATGGGGGTCACTCTTGGTGGAGATGGGGGTCACTATTGGTGATGCTGGGGGTCACTATTGGTGAGGTTGGGGGTCACTATTGGTGATGCTGGGGGTCCCTATTGGTGAGGTTGGGGGTCACTATTGGTGATGCTGGGGGTCACTATTGGTGAGGTTGGGGGTCACTATTGGTGAGGTTGGGGGTCACTATTGGTGAGGATGGGGGTCACTATTGGTGAGGATGGGGGTCACTATTGGTGAGGTTGGGGTAGAGATGAGCGAATCTAACTTGACGAACCCGAATTCGTTACGAATTCCATGAAAAATTTGATTCGCTACGAATATTGCCGCGAATCGCTTCATTAGACTCCATTTTACAGCGTTCCAGGCTATTGTAGAGCTAAGATGGCGGATCCACGTGTGAGTACATGGGGCAGGGGATTATGGGAGGGCGGGAATGAAGGTAGGCGGGCTGACCCTGAACCACATGTAAGATGCAGCCTATCAGTGTTCACTGACCCCTGTGATGTCACAGCCCCTATATAATCGGCGGCCATCTTGCCTCTCTTCATTTCATCTATGCAGTCAGATGGAGAGGACAGGACTGTGTGTGTGTGAATAGCTCATACCACAGCGTTACACTGCAACTGCTAGTCACATCAGCATTAGGGAAAGGCAGGAGTGCAGAGTGCTGAGCTGTTACTCTAATAAGGATCATTGATTGCTAAACCTCCTATTCACGTTATTGAGCATTGCAGCAGAGAGGGGCAGATAGCTGTCAGCTGCCTCATACAGATCTCCAAGCTGCCTCAACTTTATCAACCATCTTATCTTTATCTTTATCCACCATCTTATCTTTATCCGCCATCTTATCTTTATCCACCATCTTATCTTTATCCACCATCTTATCTTTATCAACCATCTTATCTTTATCTTTATCCACCATCTTATCTTTATCCACCATCTTATCTTTATCAACCATCTTATCTTTATCTTTATCCACCATCTCATCTTTATCCACCATCTTATCTTTATCTTTATCCACCATCTTATCTTTATCCACCATCTTATCTTTATCCACCATCTTATCTTTATCTTTATCCACCATTGTATCTTTATCTTTATCCACCATCTTATCTTTATCCACCATCTTATCTTTATCTTTATCCACCATCTTATCTTTATCCACCATCTTATCTTTATCTTTATCCACCATCTTATCTTTATCTTTATCCACCATCTTATCTTTATCTTTATCCACCATCTTATCTTTATCCACCATCTTATCTTTATCCACCATCTTATCTTTATCTTTATCCACCATCTTATCTTTATCCACCATCTTATCTTTATCCACCATCTTATCTTTATCCACCATCTCATCTTTATCTTTATCCACCATCTTATCTTTATCTTTATCCACCATCTTATCTTTATTCACCATCTCATCTTTATCTTTATCCACCATCTTATCTTTATCCATCCTCTTATCTTTATCTTTATCCACCATCTTATCTTTATCCGCCATCTTATCTTTATCTTTATCCACCATCTTATCTTTATCCACCATCTTATCTTTATCTTTATCCACCATCTTATCTTTATCCACCATCTTATCTTTATCCGCCATCTTATCTTTATCCACCATCTTATCTTTATCCGCCATCTTATCTTTATCCACCATCTTATCTTTATCCACCATCTTATCTTTATCTTTATCCACCATCTTATCTTTATCTTTATCCACCATCTTATCTTTATCTTTATCCACCATCTTATCTTTATCCACCATCTTATCTTTATCTTTATCCACCATCTTATCTTTATCCACCATCGTATCTTTATCCACCATCTTATCTTTATCCACCATCGTATCTTTATCCACCATCGTATCTTTATCCACCATCGTATCTTTATCCACCATCTTATCTTTATCCACCATCGTATCTTTATCCACCATCGTATCTTTATCCACCATCGTATCTTTATCCACCATCTTATCTTTATCCACCATCTTATCTTTATCCACCATCTTATCTTTATCCACCATCTTATCTTTATCCACCATCTTATCTTTATCCACCATCTTATCTTTATCCACCATCTTATCTTTATCCACCATCTTATCTTTATCCACCATCGTATCTTTATCCACCATCGTATCTTTATCCACCATCGTATCTTTATCCACCATCTTATCTTTATCCACCATCTTATCTTTATCCACCATCTTATCTTTATCCACCATCTTATCTTTATCCACCATCTTTATCTTTATCCACCATCTTATCTTTATCCACCATCTTATCTTTATCTTTATCCACCATCTTATCTTTATCCACCATCTTTATCTTTATCCACCATCTTATCTTTATCTTTATCCACCATCTTATCTTTATCCACCATCTTATCTATCTTTATCCACCATCTTATCTATCTTTATCCACCATCTTTATCTTTATCCACCATCTTTATCTTTATCCACCATCTTATCTTTATCTTTATCCACCATCTTATCTTTATCCACCATCTTATCTTTATCTTTATCCACCATCTTATCTTTATCCACCATCTTATCTTTATCTTTATCCACCATCTTATCTTTATCTTTATCCACCATCTTATCTTTATCTTTATCCACCATCTTTATCTTTATCCACCATCTTATCTTTATCTTTATCCACCATCTTTATCTTTATCCACCATCTTATCTTTATCCACCATCTTATCTTTATCTTTATCCACCATCTTATCTTTATCTTTATCCACCATCTTTATCTTTATCCACCATCTTATCTTTATCCACCATCTTATCTTTATCTTTATCCACCATCTTTATCTTTATCCACCATCTTATCTTTATCCACCATCTTATCTTTATCTTTATCCACCATCTTATCTTTATCCAGTGGCGTTGTGACCTGGGTGCGGGGGGTGACACCACACTGCCCAGTTACCGCTGACAGCACCCCCCCCCCCCGGTCCTCAGTTACCGCTGACAGCACCCCCCCCCCCCGGTCCTCAGTTATCGCTGACAGCACCCCCCAACCCTCCCCCCCGATCCTCAGTTGGCGCTGACAGCTAGCACCCACCCCCTCACCCGGTCCGCAGCACTGACAGCACCCCAAACCACAGCCCCCCCCCGGTCCTCAGCGTTGACAGCTGACAGTTGACACCAGCACCCCCCAGCAGTAGCACCACCATCATCCAGCAGGGGGGGGTGCTGGTGTATGATGGGGGTGCTATTTCTGGGGGGAGGTGTTGCTGGTCATGGTGGATGATGGGGGTGCTATTTCTGGGGGGAGGTGTTGCTGGTGGATGATGAGGCTGCACCCCATCATCCACCAGCACCCCCCCCCCCCCATTAGTAGCACCACCATCATGCACCAGCACCCGCCCCCCTCCCCCAGCAGTAGCACTCCTATCATCAACCAGCACCCCCCCAGCAGTAACACCCCCATCATCCACCAGCACCCTCCCCCAGCAGTAGCACCCCCATAATCCAGAAGCTGATTCTATTACCATAAGGGGGAATGGGGGGGTGTTGGTGGATGATGGGGTGCTACTGCTGGGGGGTGTTGCCAGGGCACCCCCTGCCCGCCCATTCCCCCTACCCCCCTGTTCTGTGGTAATAGCATCAGCTGGTGGATGATGGGGGTGCTACTGCTGGGGGCACGGTGTGTGAGGTTTATATTCATAGAGTGTAGTGTATACTAGGGCTGCACGACATGAGAAAAATGTGCGATTGCGATTTCGATATGTGACGCAATGTAATAAATATATAGTGAAATCCCCTTATTTCATGTCCAATCTCCTCAATTTTACAACTATTCACCCATTTTATGCCCACCGCCCATTTCACATCTCACATCTCCCCCCCTCTTGTCACATTCTGTTCCCCCTTGTTACATATTCCCCCTCCCCCCCTTGTCACATATTCCCCCTCCCCCCCTTGTCACATATTCCCCTCCCCCTTGTCACATATTCCCCTCCCCTTGTCACATATTCCCCTCCCCCTTGTCACATATTCCCCCTCCCCCCCCTTGTCACATATTCCCCTCCCCCCCTTGTCACATATTCCCCCTCCCCCCCTTGTTACATATTCCCCCCCCCTTGTTACATATTCCCCCTCCCCCCCTTGTTACATATCCCCCCCCCTTGTTACATATCCCCCCCCCTTGTCACATATTCCCCTCCCCCCCTTGTTACATATCCCCCCCCTTGTTACATATCCCCCCCCCCTTGTTACATATTCCCCCCCCCCTTGTTACATATTCCCCCCCCCCTTGTTACATATTCCCCCCCCCCTTGTTACATATTCCCCCCCCTTGTTACATATCCCCCCCCTTGTCACATATTCCCCTCCCCCCCTTGTTACATATCCCCCCCCTTGTTACATATCCCCCCCCCCTTGTTACATATTCCCCCCCCTTGTTACATATTCCCCCCCCTTGTTACATATTCCCCCCCCCCCCCTTGTTACATATTCCCCCCCTTGTTACATATCCCCCCCCCTTGTCACATATTCCCCTCCCCCCCTTGTTACATATCCCCCCCCTTGTTACATATCCCCCCCCCCTTGTTACATATTCCCCCCCCCTTGTTACATATTCCCCCCCCCTTGTTACATATTCCCCCCCCCCTTGTTACATATTCCCCCCCCTTGTTACATATCCCCCCCCCTTGTCACATATTCCCCCTCCCCCCCTTGTTACATATTCCCCCCCCCCCTTGTTACATATTCCCCCCCCCTTGTTACATATCCCCCCCCCCTTGTTACATATTCCCCCCCCCCCTTGTTACATATTCCCCCCCCTTGTTACATATTCCCCCCCCCCCTTGTTACATATTCCCCCCCCTTGTTACATATTCCCCCCCCCCTTGTTACATATTCCCCCCCCTTGTTACATATCCCCCCCCCCCCTTGTTACATATTCCCCCTCTTGTCACATTCTGCCCCCTCCACCCCTTGTCACATATTCCCCTAGGTTTGTGTGTGTTTGCAGACCTTTGAGGACTTTTACCTTTTAGCCAATCACTGGCTTGACATGTGACACCGCTGCGGCCAGTGATTGGCTAAAGGTAAAGGTCCTACAGCTTGTATAGAGACACCGGGACCGCGCGGAGGTGTACAGATGCAGGGACCGGGAAGAGGTGAGCATAATGTTTTAATTATTTTTTATCCCTGCGCCCTTTACTTAGATCAGTGTTTCTCTACCAGGGTGCCTCCAGCTGTTGTGAAACTACAACTCCCAGCATGCCCGGACAGCTTTTGTCTGTCCGGGCATGCTGGGAGTTGTAGTTTCATAACAGCTGGAGGCACCCCGGTTGGGAAACAGATTTTTAATATTTAAATTTGTTTTTATCTGCCCTGGCCGGCCCGCACTGCAGCCGCACACGGGATCTGCCCGGGCAGATAATCGCAAATTTTCCCGGGGGCCATATCGATATATGGCAAAAATTGCGATTCGATTGTTTTTGCGATATATCGTGCAGCCCTAGTGTATACTAGTTTATTATATTTAGAGGATACAGTGTCTGGCAGGTTTATAATAATAATAATTATTTTCATATAGAGGATGAGAATGCGCTGACATAGTGAGGAGACGTCTGGGCGTCACATTCTACAGAGAGAACATTTAGCTGGACCCGGTGGTATATACCATCTGAATTAGATAAGGGAAGACTATAGAGAAGACGTCACCTGTAGTCACTGATATCATTGTGTATTCTCCTCACTATAGAGAAGACGTCACCTGTAATCACTGATATCATTGTGTATTCTCCTCACTATAGAGAAGACGTAACCTGTAGTCACTGATATCATTGTACATTCTCCTCACTATAGAGAAGACGTAACCTGTAGTCACTGATATCATTGTGTATTCTCCTCACTATAGAGAAGACGTCACCTGTAGTCACTGATATCATTGTGTATTCTCCTCACTATAGAGAAGACGTCACCTGTAATCACTGATATCATTGTACATTCTCCTCACTATAGAGAAGACGTAACCTGTAGTCACTGATATCATTGTGTATTCTCCTCACTATAGAGAAGACGTCACCTGTAATCACTGATATCATTGTGTATTCTCCTCACTATAGAGAAGACGTCACCTGTAATCACTGATATCATTGTGTATTCTCCTCACTAGAGAAGACGTCACCTGTAATCACTGATATCATTGTACATTCTCCTCACTATAGAGAAGACGTCACCTGTAATCACTGATATCATTGTGTATTCTCCTCACTATAGAGAAGACGTCACCTGTAATCACTGATATCATTGTGTATTCTCCTCACTATAGAGAAGACGTCACCTGTAATCACTGATATCATTGTGTATTCTCCTCACTATAGAGAAGACATCACCTGTAGTCACTGATATCATTGTGTATTCTCCTCACTATAGAGAAGACATCACCTGTAGTCACTGATATCATTGTGTATTCTCCTCACTATAGAGAAGACGTCACCTGTAGTCACTGATATCATTGTGTATTCTCCTCACTATAGAGAAGACGTCACCTGTAATCACTGATATCATTGTGTATTCTCCTCACTAGAGAAGACGTCACCTGTAATCACTGATATCATTGTACATTCTCCTCACTATAGAGAAGACGTCACCTGTAATCACTGATATCATTGTGTATTCTCCTCACTATAGAGAAGACGTCACCTGTAATCACTGATATCATTGTGTATTCTCCTCACTATAGAGAAGACGTCACCTGTAATCACTGATATCATTGTGTATTCTCCTCACTATAGAGAAGACATCACCTGTAGTCACTGATATCATTGTACATTCTCCTCACTATAGAGAAGACGTCACCTGTACTCACTGATATCATTGTGTATTCTCCTCACTATAGAGAAGATGTCACCTGTAGTCACTGATATCATTGTGTATTCTCCTCACTATAGAGAAGACATCACCTGTAGTCACTGATATCATTGTACATTCTCCTCACTATAGAGAAGACGTCACCTGTACTCACTGATATCATTGTGTATTCTCCTCACTATAGAGAAGATGTCACCTGTAGTCACTGATATCATTGTGTATTCTCCTCACTATAGAGAAGACGTCACCTGTACTCACTGATATCATTGTGTATTCTCCTCACTATAGAGAAGACATCACCTGTAGTCACTGATATCATTGTGTATTCTCCTCACTATAGAGAAGACGTCACCTGTAGTCACTGATATCATTGTGTATTCTCCTCACTATAGAGAAGACGTCACCTGTAATCACTGATATCATTGTGTATTCTCCTCACTATAGAGAAGACGTCACCTGTAGTCACTGATATCATTGTGTATTCTCCTCACTATAGAGAAGACGTCACCTGTAATCACTGATATCATTGTGTATTCTCCTCACTATAGAGAAGACGTCACCTGTAGTCACTGATATCATTGTGTATTCTCCTCACTATAGAGAAGACGTCACCTGTAATCACTGACATCATTGTGTATTCTCCTCACTATAGAGAAGACGTCACCTGTAGTCACTGATATCATTGTGCATTCTCCTCACTATAGAGAAGACATCAACTGTAGTCACTGATATCATTGTGTATTCTCCTCACTATAGAGAAGACGTCACCTGTAGTCACTGATATCATTGTGTATTCTCCTCACTATAGAGAAGACGTCACCTGTAGTCACTGATATCATTGTGTATTCTCCTCACTATAGAGAAGACGTCACCTGTAGTCACTGATATCATTGTGTATTCTCCTCACTATAGAGAAGACGTAACCTGTAATCACTGATATCATTGTGTATTCTCCTCACTATAGAGAAGACGTAACCTGTAATCACTGATATCATTGTGTATTCTCCTCACTATAGAGAAGACGTCACCTGTAGTCACTGATATCATTGTGTATTCTCTTCACTATAGAGAAGACGTCACCTGTAATCACTGATATCATTGTGTATTCTCCTCACTATAGAGAAGACGTCACCTGTAGTCACTGATATCATTGTGTATTCTCCTCACTATAGAGAAGACGTCACCTGTAGTCACTGATATCATTGTGTATTCTCCTCATTATGTCCTATCAGAGCTATAGTCACTTGTAAGTTCTGCAGTTAGATGAGTGAAACTTAACTCCCAGCATAACCTCACCACTGCTTAAAGGGGTACTCTGCTGCAAAACATTTTCTTTTAAATCAACTGGTGCCAGAAAGTTAAACAGGTTTGTAAATTACTTACTTGAAGGATTCAGATTTTAACTTCCTGGCACCAGTTGATTCTAAAGAAAATAATTTCCAGTGGAGTACCCATTTAAGTAATTCTGGGAGTTGTAGTTTTAAATGGTGAAAACCTTTTTAGCGCTTTTCCATTCTGTGGCAATTGGTATATTTAATTATTATACTGGAATTTTTCACAATGCGCTACACCAGTGGCATCCGTCACAACAGGCTAAAAACTTTTATGTGGGGGGGGGGGGGGGGGTAGGTATGGGATGACACCATTTTCTACCGCACCGGGTGACACCAACCCTAGCAACGCCACTGTCTTTATCCACCATCTTTATCTTTATCCACCATCTTATCTTTATCTTTATCCACCATCTTATCTTTATCCACCATCTTATCTTTATCTTTATCCACCATCTTATCTTTATCCACCATCTTATCTTTATCTTTATCCACCATCTTATCTTTATCTTTATCCACCATCTTATCTTTATCCACCATCTCATCTTTATCTTTATCCACCATCTTATCTTTATCTTTATCCACCATCTTATCTTTATCTTTATCCACCATCTTATCTTTATCCACCATCTTATCTTTATCTTTATCCACCATCTTATCTTTATCCACCATCTTATCTTTATCTTTATCCACCATCTTATCTTTATCTTTATCCACCATCTTATCTTATCTTTATCCACCATCTTATCTTTATCTTTATCCACCATCTTATCTTTATCCACCATCTTATCTTTATCTTTATCCACCATCTTATCTTTATCCACCATCTTATCTTTATCCACCATCTTATCTTTATCCACCATCTTATCTTTATCTTTATCCACCATCTTATCTTTATCCACCATCTTATCTTTATCCACCATCTTATCTTTATCTTTATCCACCATCTTATCTTTATCCACCATCTTATCTTTATCTTTATCCACCATCTTATCTTTATCCACCATCTTATCTTTATCTTTATCCACCATCTTATCTTTATCTTTATCCACCATCTTATCTTTATCCACCATCTTATCTTTATCTTTATCCACCATCTTATCTTTATCCACCATCTTATCTTTATCTTTATCCACCATCTTATCTTTATCTTTATCCACCATCTTATCTTTATCTTTATCCACCATCTTATCTTTATCCACCATCTTATCTTTATCTTTATCCACCATCTTATCTTTATCCACCATCTTATCTTTATCCACCATCTTATCTTTATCCACCATCTTATCTTTATCTTTATCCACCATCTTATCTTTATCCACCATCTTATCTTTATCTTTATCCACCATCTTATCTTTATCCACCATCTTATCTTTATCTTTATCCACCATCTTATCTTTATCCACCATCTTATCTTTATCTTTATCCACCATCTTATCTTTATCTTTATCCACCATCTTATCTTTATCCACCATCTTATCTTTATCCACCATCTTATCTTTATCTTTATCCACCATCTTATCTTTATCTTTATCCACCATCTTATCTTTATCCACCATCTTATCTTTATCTTTATCCACCATCTTATCTTTATCCACCATCTTATCTTTATCCACCATCTTATCTTTATCCACCATCTTTATCTTTATCCACCATCTTTATCTTTATCCACCATCTTTATCCACCATCTTTATCTTTATCCACCATCTTATCTTTATCCACCATCTTATCTTTATCCGCCATCTTATCTTTATCCACCATCTTATCTTTATCCGCCATCTTATCTTTATCCACCATCTTTATCTTTATCCGCCATCTTATCTTTATCCACCATCTTATCTTTATCCGCCATCTTATCTTTATCCACCATCTTATCTTTATCCACCATCTTTATCTTTATCCACCATCTTTATCCACCATCTTTATCTTTATCCACCATCTTATCTTTATCCACCATCTTATCTTTATCCGCCATCTTATCTTTATCCACCATCTTATCTTTATCCACCATCTTATCTTTATCCACCATCTTATCTTTATCTTTATCCACCATCTTTATCCACCATCTTTATCTTTATCCACCATCTTATCTTTATCCACCATCTTATCTTTATCCGCCATCTTATCTTTATCCACCATCTTATCTTATCTTTATCCACCATCTTATCTTATTGATTGATAAGTCATATTAGTGTGGCCTTTAGTGCCTTTTTACCATTTTCCCCTGTTCCTCTGTCTCTGTGCTACATTTAGTGTTATACCACACGTTATACACCTGCCGGGGGATTAGAGAAACAAAAGGTTTTCCTGAGTACAAATACACTTTACAGTGGCCTTATCATTGCAAAGGGCCTAAATACAAGAAAATAGCGTACCGTATACTACCTGTATTTCTGTTTTATATCACACATTATATACCTGCCAGTGTATTAACCCCATAAGGACCCGGCCATTTTTTGCACATCTGACCACTGTCACTTTAAACATTAATAACTCTGATGCTTTTAGTTATCATTCTGATTCTGAGATTGTTTTTTCATGACATATTCTACTTTAACTTAGTGGTAAATTTTTGTGGTAACTTGCATCATTTCTTGGTGAAAAATCCCAAAATTTGATGAAAAAAATGAAAATTTTGCATTTTTCTAAATTTGAAGCTCTCTGCTTGTAAGGAAAATGGATATTCAAAATAATTTTTTTGGGTTCACATATACAATATGTCCACTTTATGTTTGCATCATAAAATTTATGAGTTTTTACTTTTGGAGACATCAGAAGCTTCAAAGTTCAGCAGCAATTTTCCAATTTTTCTCAAAATTTTCTAAATCGCTATTTTTCATGGACCAGTTCAGGTTTGAAGTGGATTTGAAGGGTCTTCATATTAGAAATACACCATAAAAGACCCCATTATAAAAACTGCACCCCCCAAAGTAATCAAAAGGACATTCAGTCAGCATTTTAACCCTTTAGGTGTTTCACAGGAATAGCAGCAAAGTGAAGGAGAAAATTCACAATCTTCATTTTTTACACTCGCATGTTCTTGTAGACCCAATTTTTTATTTTTTACAAGGGGTAAAAGGAGAAAATTTATACTTATTTTTGTAGCCCAATTTCTCTCGAGTAAGCACATACCTGATATGTCTATGTAAAGTGTTCGGCGGGCGCAGTAGAGGGCTCAGAAGGGAAAGAGCGATAAGGGGATTTTGGGGGGCATGTCACCTTTAGGAAGCCCCTATGGTGCCTGAACAGCCAAAAAAAAACCCTCACATGGCATACCATTTTGGAAACTAGACCCCTCAGGGAACGTAACAAGGGGTAATGTGAACCTTAATACCCCACAGGTGTTTCATGACTTTTGTATATGTAAAAAAAAAATTTTTTTTTACCTAAAATGCTTGTTTTCCCAAACATTTTACATTTTTAAAAAGGGTAAAAGCAGAAAATAACCCCCAAAATTTTAAGCACAATTTCTCCCGAGTACGGCGATACCCCATATGTGGCCCTAAACTGTTGCCTTGAAGTACGACAGGGGTCCAAAGTGAGAGCGCCATGCGCATTTGAGGCCAAAATTAGGGATTTGCATAGGGGTGGACATAGGGGTATTCTACGCCAGTGATTCCCAAACAGGGTGCCTCCAGCTGTTGTAAAACTCCCAGCATGTCTAGACAGTCAGTGGCTGTCCGGCAATACTGGGAGTAGTTGTTTTGCAACAGCTGGAGGCTCCGTTCTGGAAACAGTGGCGTACCAGACGTTTTTCATTTTTATTGGGGAGGGGAGGGGGGCTGTGTAGGGGTATGTGTATATGTAGTGTTTTTTACTTTTTATTGTGTGTTAGTGTAGTGTAGTGTTTTTAGGGTACAGTCGCACGGGCGGGGGGTTCACAGTAGTTTCTCGCTGGCAGTTTGAGCAGCGGCAGAAAATTTGCCGCAGCTCAAACTTGCAGCCGGATACTTGCTGTAAACCTCCGCCCATGTGAGTGTACCCTGTACGTTCACATTGGGGGGGGGGGGCGCATCCAGCTGTTGCAAAACTACAACTCCCAGCATGTACGGTCTATCAGTGCATGCTGGGAGTTGTAGTTTTGCAACAGCTGGAGACACACAGGTTGTGAAACACCGAGTTTGGTAACAAACTCAGTGTTTTGCAACCAGTGTGCCTTCAGCTGTTGAAAAAGCTACAACCCCCAGCATGTACGGACAGCGGAAGGGCATGTTGGGTCTTGTAGTTATGCAACAGCCGGAGGCATACTACATTGGCTGGGGATGCTGGGGATTGTAGTTATGCAACAGCTGGAGACACACTGGTTTACTACTTAACTCAGTGTGCCTTCAGCTGTTGCATAAGCTACAACCCCCAGCATGTACGGACAGCGGAAGGGCATGCTGGGTCTTGTAGTTATGCAACAGCTGGAGGCATACTACATTGGCTGGGGATGCTGGGGATTGTAGTTATGCAACAGCTGGAGGCCTTCAGCTGTTGCAAAACTACAACTCTCAGCAGTCACCAACAGCCAACGGGCATGCTGGGAGTTGTAGTTATGCAACCACCAGATGCACCACTACAACTCTCAGCATGCACTTTAGCTGATTGTGCAAGCTGGGAGTTGTAGTTATACAACAGCTGAAGGTACACTTTTCCATAGAAAGAATGTGCCTCCAGCTGTTGCAAAACTACAGCTCCCAGCATGCCCTTTTTGCATGCTGGGAGCTGTTGCTAAGCAACAGCAGGAGGCTGTCACTCACCTCCTGCTGCTGCTCCACGATGCCGCCGCACAGGTCAGTCCCTCGCCGCCGCCGTCGCTCCTGGGGCCCCGATCCCAACAGGGACGCCGGGGATCGGGGTCCCCAGCACCCGGGGTCTTCTGCCCGCACCCGCTCACGTCCTCCGGAAGAGGGGCGGAGCGGGTTGCGGGAGTGACACCCGCAGCAGGCGCCCTGATTGGTCGGCCGGGAAACCAGCCGACGAATCAGGGCGATCGTGAGGTGGCACCAGTGCCACCTCATCCCTGCAGGCTCTGGCTGTTCGGGGCCGTCTCTGACGGCCCCGATCAGCCAATAATTCCGGGTCACCGGGTCACTGGAGACTCGATTGACCCGGAATCCGCCGCAGATCGCTGGACTGAATTGTCCAGCGATCTGCGGCCATCGCCGACATGGGGGGTCATCATGACCCCCCTGGGCGACATGCCCCGATGCCTGCTGAACGATTTCAGCAGGCATCCGGCTCCGGCTTCCCTCCGGCTAGCGGCGGGGGCCAGAAATGCTCAGGGCGTATCCATACGCCCTCGGTCCTTAAGGACTTGGAAATGGGGGCGTATGGATACGCCCTATGTCCTTAAGGGGTTAAGGACCGGGGGTTTTTCTGTTTTTGCACTTTCGTTTTTTTGCTCCTTGCCTTTAAAAAATCATAACTCTTTCAATTTTGCACCTAAAAATCCATATGACGCTTATTTTTTGCGCCACCAATTCTACTTTGTAATGACGTCAGTCATTTTGGCCAAAAATCTACGGTGAAAAAGAAAAAAAATTATTGTGCGACAAAATTGAAAAAAAAACGTCATTTTGTAACTTTTGGGGGCTTCCGTTTCTACGTAGTACATTTTTCGGTAAAAATGACCCCTTATTATTCTGTAGGTCCATACGATTATAATGATCCCCTACTTATATAGGTGATTTTGTCGCACTTCTGGAAAAAATCCTAACTACATGCAGGAAAATTAATACGTTTAAAATTGTCATCTTCTGACCCCTATAACTTTTTTATTTTTCCGTGTATGGGGCGGTATGAGGGCTCATTTTTTGCGCCGTGATCTGAAGTTTTTAACGGTAACATTTAAGCATTGATCGGACTTATTGATCGCTTTTTATTCCTTTTTAAATGATATAAAAAGTGACCAAAAATGCACTATTTTGGACTTTGGAATTTTTTTGCGCGCACGCCATTGACCGAGCGGTTTAATTAACGATGTATTTTTTTTATAATTCGGACATTTCTGCACGCGGCGATACCATATATGTTCATTTTTATTTACACTTTTTTTTTTATGGAGGTGATTCAAACTTTTAATAGGGAAGGGGTTAAATGATATTTATTCACTTTTTTTTGCAGTGTTATATATAGGAGACTATACCACTGCACACACTGATCATTGTTATCCCATAGGAGACTATAACACTGCACACACTGATCTCTTATACTGATCATTGTTATCCCATAGGAGACTATAACACTGCACACACTGATCTCTTATACTGATCATTATTATCCCATAGGAGACTATAACACTGCACACACTGATCATTGTTATCCCATAGGAGACTATAACACTGCACACACTGATCTCTTATACTGATCATTATTATCCCATAGGAGACTATAACACTGCACACACTGATCTCTTATACTGATCATTATTATCCAGTAGGAGACTATAACACTGCACACACTGATCTCTTATACTGATCATTATTATCCCATAGGAGACTATAACACTGCACACACTGATCTCTTATACTGATCATTGTTATCCCATAGGGACCTATAACACTGCACACACTGATCTCTTACACTGATCATTATTATCCCATAGGGACCTATAACACTGCACACACTGATCTCTTATACTGATCATTATTATCCCATAGGAGACTATAACACTGCACACACTGATCTCTTATACTGATCATTATTATCCCATAGGAGACTATAACACTGCACACACTGATCTCTTATACTGATCATTATTATCCCATCGGGACCTATAACACTGCACACACTGATCTCTTATACTGATCATTATTATCCCATAGGGACCTATAACACTGCACACACTGATCTCTTATACTGATCATTATTATCCCATAGGAGACTATAACACTGCACACACTGATCTCTTATACTGATCATTATTATCCCATAGGAGACTATAACACTGCACACACTGGTCTCTTATACTGATCATTATTATCCCATAGGGACCTATAACACTGCACACACTGATCTCTTATACTGATCATTATTATCCCATAGGAGACTATAACACTGCACACACTGATCTCTTATACTGATCATTATTATCCCATAGGGACCTATAACACTGCACACACTGATCTCTTATACTGATCATTATTATCCCATAGGAGACTATAACACTGCACACACTGATCTCTTATACTGATCATTATTATCCCATAGGAGACTATAACACTGCACACACTGATCTCTTATACTGATCATTATTATCCCATAGGAGACTATAACACTGCACACACTGATCTCTTATACTGATCATTGTTATCCCATAGGAGACTATAACACTGCACACACTGATCTCTTATACTGATCATTATTATCCCATAGGAGACTATAACACTGCACACACTGATCTCTTATACTGATCATTGTTATCCCATAGGAGACTATAACACTGCACACACTGATCTCTTATACTGATCATTGTTATCCCATAGGGACCTATAACACTGCACACACTGATCTCTTATACTGATCATTATTATCCCATAGGAGAATATAACACAGCACACACTGATCTCTTATACTGATCATTATTATCCCATAGGGACCTATAACACTGCACACACTGATCTCTTATACTGATCATTATTATCCCATAGGAGAATATAACACTGCACACACTGATCTCTTATACTGATCATTATTATCCCATAGGGACCTATAACACTGCACACACTGATCTCTTATACTGATCATTATTATCCCATAGGAGACTATAACACTGCACACACTGATCTCTTATACTGATCATTATTATCCCATAGGAGACTATAACACTGCACACACTGATCTATTGTACTGATCATTATTATCCCATAGGAGACTATAACACTGCACACACTGATCTCTTATACTGATCATTATTATCCCATAGGAGACTATAACACTGCACACACTGATCTTATACTGATCATTATTATCCCATAGGGACCTATAACACTGCACACACTGATCTCTTATACTGATCATTATTATCCCATAGGAGACTATAACACTGCACACACTGATCTCTTATACTGATCATTATTATCCCATAGGGACCTATAACACTGTACACACTGATCTCTTACACTGATCATTATTATCCCATAGGAGACTATAACACTGCACACACTGATCTCTTATACTGATCATTATTATCCCATAGGAGACTATAACACTGCACACACTGATCTCTTACACTGATCATTATTATCCCATAGGAGACTATAACACTGCACACACTGATCTCTTATACTGATCATTATTATCCCATAGGAGACTATAACACTGCACACACTGATCTCTTATACTGATCATTATTATCCCATAGGAGACTATAACACTGCACACACTGATCTCTTATACTGATCATTATTATCCCATAGGAGACTATAACACTGCACACACTGATCTCTTATACTGATCATTATTATCCCATAGGAGAATATAACACTGCACACACTGATCTCTTATACTGATCATTATTATCCCATAGGGACGTATAACACTGCACACACTGATCTCTTATACTGATCATTATTATCCCATAGGGACCTATAACACTGCACACACTGATCTCTTATACTGATCATTATTATCCCATAGGGGGCTATAACACTGCACACACTGATCTCTTGTACTGATCATTGTTATCCCATAGGAGACTATAACACTGCACACACTGATCTCTTATACTGATCATTGTTATCCCATAGGAGACTATAACACTGCACACACTGATCTCTTATACTGATCATTATTATCCCATAGGAGACTATAACACTGCACACACTGATCTCTTATACTGATCATTATTATCCCATAGGGACCTATAACACTGCACACACTGATCTCTTATACTGATCATTATTATCCCATAGGGGGCTATAACACTGCACACACTGATCTCTTATACTGATCATTGTTATCCCATAGGGACCTATAACACTGCACACACTGATCTCTTATACTGATCATTATTATCCCATAGGAGAATATAACACAGCACACACTGATCTCTTATACTGATCATTATTATCCCATAGGGACCTATAACACTGCACACACTGATCTCTTATACTGATCATTATTATCCCATAGGAGAATATAACACTGCACACACTGATCTCTTATACTGATCATTATTATCCCATAGGGACCTATAACACTGCACACACTGATCTCTTATACTGATCATTATTATCCCATAGGAGACTATAACACTGCACACACTGATCTCTTATACTGATCATTATTATCCCATAGGAGACTATAACACTGCACACACTGATCTATTGTACTGATCATTATTATCCCATAGGAGACTATAACACTGCACACACTGATCTCTTATACTGATCATTATTATCCCATAGGAGACTATAACACTGCACACACTGATCTTATACTGATCATTATTATCCCATAGGGACCTATAACACTGCACACACTGATCTCTTATACTGATCATTATTATCCCATAGGAGACTATAACACTGCACACACTGATCTCTTATACTGATCATTATTATCCCATAGGGACCTATAACACTGTACACACTGATCTCTTACACTGATCATTATTATCCCATAGGAGACTATAACACTGCACACACTGATCTCTTATACTGATCATTATTATCCCATAGGAGACTATAACACTGCACACACTGATCTCTTATACTGATCATTATTATCCCATAGGAGACTATAACACTGCACACACTGATCTCTTATACTGATCATTATTATCCCATAGGAGAATATAACACTGCACACACTGATCTCTTATACTGATCATTATTATCCCATAGGGACGTATAACACTGCACACACTGATCTCTTATACTGATCATTATTATCCCATAGGGACCTATAACACTGCACACACTGATCTCTTATACTGATCATTATTATCCCATAGGGACCTATAACACTGCACACACTGATCTCTTATACTGATCATTATTATCCCATAGGAGACTATAACACTGCACACACTGATCTCTTATACTGATCATTATTATCCCATAGGAACCTATAACACTGCACACACTGATCTCTTATACTGATCATTATTATCCCATAGGGGGCTATAACACTGCACACACTGATCTCTTGTACTGATCATTGTTATCCCATAGGAGACTATAACACTGCACACACTGATCTCTTATACTGATCATTGTTATCCCATAGGAGACTATAACACTGCACACACTGATCTCTTATACTGATCATTATTATCCCATAGGGACCTATAACACTGCACACACTGATCTCTTATACTGATCATTATTATCCCATAGGGGGCTATAACACTGCACACACTGATCTCTTATACTGATCATTATTATCCCATAGGAGACTATAACACTGCACACACTGATCTCTTATACTGATCATTGTTATCCCATAGGAGACTATAACACTGCACACACTGATCTCTTATACTGATCATTATTATCCCATAGGGACCTATAACACTGCACACACTGATCTCTTATACTGATCATTGTTATCCCATAGGAGACTATAACACTGCACACACTGATCTCTTATACTGATCATTATTATCCCATAGGAGACTATAACACTGCACACACTGATCTCTTATACTGATCATTGTTATCCCATTGGAGACTATAACACTGCACACACTGATCTCTTATACTGATCATTATTATCCCATAGGAGACTATAACACTGCACACACTGATCTCTTATACTGATCATTGTTATTCCATAGGGGACTATAACACTGCACACACTGATCTCTTATACTATTGGTGATGTTGGGGGTCACTATTGGTGATGTTGGGGGTCACTATTGGTAATGTTGGGGGTCACTATTGGTGATGTTGGGGTCACTATTGGTGATGTTGGGGTCACTATTGGTGATGTTGGGGTCACTACTGGTGATGTTGGGGGTCACTCTTGGTGGAGATGGGGATCACTCTTGGTGGAGATGGGGGTCACTCTTGGTGATGCTGGGGGTCACTATTGGTGAGGTTGGGGGTCACTATTGGTGAGGTTGGGGGGTCACTATTGGTGATGTTGGGGTCACTATTGGTGATGTTGGGGTCACTATTGGTGATTTTGAGGTCACTATTGGTGAGGTTGGGGTCACTATTGGTGATGTTGGGGTCACTATTGGTGATGTTGGGGTCACTATTGGTGATGTTGGGGTCACTACTGGTGATGTTGGGGGTCACTATTGGTGGAGATGGGGATCACTCTTGGTGGAGATGGGGGTCACTCTTGGTGATGCTGGGGGTCACTATTGGTGAGTTTGGGGGTCACTATTGGTGAGGTTGGGGGGTCACTATTGGTGATGTTGGGGTCACTATTGGTGATGTCGGGGTCACTATTGGTGATGTTGGGGGTCACTATTGGTGATTTTGGGGTCACTATTGGTGAGGTTGGGGTCACTATTGGTGAGGTTGGGGGTCAGGTTGGGGGTCACTATTGGTGAGGTTGGGGGGTCACTATTGGTGAGGTTGGGGGGTCACTATTGGTGAGGTTGGGGGGTCACTATTGGTGAGGTTGGGGGGTCACTATTGGTGAGGTTGGGGGGTCACTCTTGGTGAGGTTGGGGGTCACTCTTGGTGAGGTTGGGGGTCACTCTTGGTGAGGTTGGGGGTCACTATTGGTGATGTTGGGGGTCACTCTTGGTGATGTTGGGGGTCACTCTTGGTGGGGTTGGGGGTCACTCTTGGTGGGGTTGGGGGTCACTCTTGGTGAGGTTGGGGGTCACTCTTGGTGAGGTTGGGGGTCACTCTTGGTGAGGTTGGGGGTCACTCTTGGTGAGGTTGGGGGTCACTATTGGTGAGGTTGGGGGTCACTATTGGTGAGGTTGGGGGTCACTCTTGGTGATGTTGGGGGTCACTCTTGGTGATGTTGGGGGTCACTCTTGGTGGAGATGGGGGTCACTCTTGGTGGAGATGGGGGTCACTCTTGGTGAGGTTGGGGGTCACTCTTGGTGATGTTGGGGGTCACTATTGGTGAGGTTGGGGGTCACTCTTGGTGGAGATGGGGGTCACTCTTGGTGAGGTTGGGGGTCACTCTTGGTGAGGTTGGGGGTCACTATTGGTGATGTTGGGGGTCACTATTGGTGATGTTGGGGGTCACTCTTGGTGGACATGGGGGTCACTCTTGGTGGAGATGGGGGTCACTCTTGGTGATGTTGGGGGTCACTATTGGTGAGGTTGGGGGTCACTCTTGGTGGAGATGGGGGTCACTCTTGGTGAGGTTGGGGGTCACTCTTGGTGAGGTTGGGGGTCACTCTTGGTGATGTTGGGGGTCACTATTGGTGATGTTGGGGGTCACTCTTGGTGGAGATGGGGGTCACTCTTGGTGAGGTTGGGGGTCACTCTTGGTGAGGTTGGGGGTCACTATTGGTGATGTTGGGGGTCACTATTGGTGATGTTGGGGGTCACTATTGGTGATGTTGGGGGTCACTCTTGGTGGAGATGGGGGTCACTCTTGGTGGAGATGGGGGTCACTATTGGTGAGGTTGGGGGTCACTCTTGGTGAGGTTGGGGGTCACTCTTGGTGGAGATGGGGGTCACTATTGGTGAGGTTGGGGGTCACTCTTGGTGAGGTTGGGGGTCACTCTTGGTGATGTTGGGGGTCACTATTGGTGATGTTGGGGGTCACTATTGGTGATGTTGGGGGTCACTCTTGGTGAAGATGGGGGTCACTCTTGGTGGAGATGGGGGTCACTATTGGTGATGTTGGGGGTCACTATTGGTGATGTTGGGGGTCACTATTGGTGATGTTGGGGGTTAATACTAAGGTGAGGGTGAGATGGTGATAAGAATGTGGCACTAGAGTGAGCTCTACAGATGGGCACACAGGGTTCTCGGACCCCCAAGTCCTTATTTTGGGAGGGAAGTTCAGGGGATCCTGCTGTAATAGTCTAAGGAAATGTTACAGGGTCAGTGATCGGTGACTGTACTGCTGGGACCTGTAGTTCCCCTAGAAGCTTCTATCTCCGGGCACGGGAAGCATTATCTGATGATAGAGTGAAGACTCACCGCTCCCGCCGTCTTCACTCCTCCTTTCTGACTATTGATGCTGCCGATCTCCGTCTGAGACCCCGAATTAGAGACCCCTTCAAAATACCTCCTGAGAGGGAAGAGAAAGAAACCGAGGATATAGGAGGAGCAGGATATATATATATACAGTGAGGAGGATACAGAAGATATATAAGGATCAGGATATATATATATACAGTGAGGAGGATACAGAAGATATATAAGGATCAGGATATAAATATACAGTGAGGAGGATACAGAAGATATATAAGGATCAGGATATATATATATACAGTGAGGAGGATACAGAAGATATATAAGGATCAGGATATATATATATATACAGTGAGGAGGATACAGAAGATATATAAGGATCAGGATATAAATATACAGTGAGGAGGATACAGAAGATATATAAGGATCAGGATATATATATATACAGTGAGGAGGATACAAAAGATATATAAGGATCAGGATATATATATATACAGTGAGGAGGATACAAAAGATATATAAGGATCAGGATATATATATATACAGTGAGGAGGATACAGAAGATATATAAGGATCAGGATATATATACACTGAGGAGGATACAGAAGATATACAAAGATCAGGATATATATATACAGTGAGGAGGATACAGAAGATATATAAGGATCAGGATATATATACACTGAGGAGGATACAGAAGATATACAAAGATCAGGATATATATATACAGTGAGGAGGATACAGAAGATATATAAGGATCAGGATATATATATACAGTGAGGAGGATACAAAAGATATATAAGGATCAGGATATATATATATATATATATATATATATATATATATACAGTGAGGAGGATACAGAAGATATATAAGGATCAGGATATATATATATATATATATATATATACAGTGAGGAGGATACAGAAGATATATAAGGATCAGGATATATATATACAGTGAGGAGGATACAGAAGATATAGGAGGATCAGGATATATATATATATATATATATATATATATATACAGTGAGGAGGATACAGAAGATATATAAGGATCAGGATATATATATATATATATATATATATATATACAGTGAGGAGGATACAGAAGATATATAAGGATTAGGATATATATATATATATATATATATATATATACACAGTGAGGAGGATACAGAAGATATAGAAGGATCAGGATATATATATACAGTGAGGAGGATACAGAAGATATATAAGGATCAGGACATATATATACAGTGAGGAGGATACAGAAGATATATAAGGATCAGGATATATATATACAGTGAGGAGGATACAGAAGATATATAAGGATCAGGATATAAATATATACACTGAGGATAGGATATATCAGGGTTACGGGTATACATATGAGGAGTATTAGGATATATCAGGGTTATGAGTATACATATGAGGAGTATTAGGATATATCAGGGTTATGAGTATACATATGAGGAGTATTAGGATATATCAGGGTTATGAGTATACATATGGGGGAGTATTAGGATATATCAGGGTTATGAGTATACATATGAGGAGTATTAGGATATATCAGGGTTATGGGTATACATATGGGGAGTATTAGGATATATCAGGGTTATTAGTATACATATGGGGAGTATTAGGATATATCAGGGTTATGGGTATACATATGAGGAGTATTAGGATATATCAGGGTTATGAGTATACATATGAGGAGTATTAGGATATATCAGGGTTATGGGTATACATATGGGGAGTATTAGGATATATCAGGGTTATGGGTATACATATGAGGAGTATTAGGATATATCAGGGTTATGAGTATACATATGAGGAGTATTAGGATATATCAGGGTTATGAGTATACATATGGGGAGTATTAGGATATATCAGGGTTATGGGTATACATATGGGGGAGTATTAGGATATATCAGGGTTATGGGTATACATATGGGGGAGTATTAGGATATATCAGGGTTATGGGTATACATATGGGGAGTATTAGGATATATCAGGGTTATGGGTATACATATGGGGGAGTATTAGGATATATCAGGGTTATGGGTATACATATGAGGAGTATTAGGATATATCAGGGTTATGAGTATACATATGGAGAGTATTAGGATATATCAGGGTTATGAGTATACATATGAGGAGTATTAGGATATATCAGGGTTATGAGTATACATATGAGGAGTATTAGGATATATCAGGGTTATGAGTATACATATGAGGAGTATTAGGATATATCAGGGTTATGAGTATACATATGAGGAGTATTAGGATATATCAGGGTTATGAGTATACATATGGGGAGTATTAGGATATATCAGGGTTATGAGTATACATATGAGGAGTATTAGGATATATCAGGGTTATGAGTATACATATGAGGAGTATTAGGATATATCAGGGTTATGAGTATACATATGAGGAGTATTAGGATATATCAGGGTTATGGGTATACATATGGGGAGTATTAGGATATATCAGGGTTATGGGTATACATATGGGGGAGTATTAGGATATATCAGGGTTATGAGTATACATATGAGGAGTATTAGGATATATCAGGGTTATGAGTATACATATGGGGAGTATTAGGATATATCAGGGTTATGAGTATACATATGAGGAGTATTAGGATATATCAGGGTTATGAGTATACATATGAGGAGTATTAGGATATATCAGGGTTATGAGTATACATATGAGGAGTATTAGGATATATCAGGGTTATGGGTATACATATGAGGAGTATTAGGATATATCAGGGTTATGAGTATACATATGGGGAGTATTAGGATATATCAGGGTTATGGGTATACATATGAGGAGTATTAGGATATATCAGGGTTATGAGTATACATATGGGGGAGTATTAGGATATATCAGGGTTATGGGTATACATATGGGGAGTATTAGGATATATCAGGGTTATGAGTATACATATGAGGAGTATTAGGATATATCAGGGTTATGAGTATACATATGGGGGAGTATTAGGATATATCAGGGTTATGGGTATACATATGGGGAAGTATTAGGATATATCAGGGTTATGGGTATACATATGGGGAGTATTAGGATATATCAGGGTTATGGGTATACATATGGGGAAGTATTAGGATATATCAGGGTTATGGGTATACATATGAGGAGTATTAGGATATATCAGGGTTATGGGTATACATATGGGGAGTATTAGGATATATCAGGGTTATGGGTATACATATGGGGGAGTATTAGGATATATCAGGGTTATGGGTATACATATGGGGAGTATTAGGATATATCAGGGTTATGGGTATACATATGGGGGAGTATTAGGATATATCAGGGTTATGGGTATACATATGAGGAGTATTAGGATATATCAGGGTTATGAGTATACATATGAGGAGTATTAGGATATATCAGGGTTATGAGTATACATATGAGGAGTATTAGGATATATCAGGGTTATGAGTATACATATGAGGAGTATTAGGATATATCAGGGTTATGGGTATACATATGAGGAGTATTAGGATATATCAGGGTTATGAGTATACATATGAGGAGTATTAGGATATATCAGGGTTATGAGTATACATATGGGGGAGTATTAGGATATATCAGGGTTATGGGTATACATATGGGGAGTATTAGGATATATCAGGGTTATGAGTATACATATGGGGAGTATTAGGATATATCAGGGTTATGGGTATACATATGAGGAGTATTAGGATATATCAGGGTTATGAGTATACATATGGGGAGTATTAGGATATATCAGGGTTATGAGTATACATATGGGGAGTATTAGGATATATCAGGGTTATGGGTATACATATGAGGAGTATTAGGATATATCAGGGTTATGGGTATACATATGGGGAGTATTAGGATATATCAGGGTTATGAGTATACATATGGGGAGTATTAGGATATATCAGGGTTATGGGTATACATATGAGGAGTATTAGGATATATCAGGGTTATGAGTATACATATGGGGGAGTATTAGGATATATCAGGGTTATGGGTATACATATGAGGAGTATTAGGATATATCAGGGTTATGGGTATACATATGGGGGAGTATTAGGATATATCAGGGTTATGGGTATACATATGGAGAGTATTAGGATATATCAGGGTTATGGGTATACATATGAGGAGTATTAGGATATATCAGGGTTATGAGTATACATATGGGGAGTATTAGGATATATCAGGGTTATGAGTATACATATGAGGAGTATTAGGATATATCAGGGTTATGAGTATACATATGGGGAGTATTAGGATATATCAGGGTTATGAGTATACATATGAGGAGTATTAGGATATATCAGGGTTATGAGTATACATATGGGGAGTATTAGGATATATCAGGGTTATGGGTATACATATGGGGAGTATTAGGATATATCAGGGTTATGAGTATACATATGGGGAGTATTAGGATATATCAGGGTTATGGGTATACATATGAGGAGTATTAGGATATATCAGGGTTATGAGTATACATATGGGGGAGTATTAGGATATATCAGGGTTATGGGTATACATATGAGGAGTATTAGGATATATCAGGGTTATGGGTATACATATGGGGGAGTATTAGGATATATCAGGGTTATGGGTATACATATGGAGAGTATTAGGATATATCAGGGTTATGGGTATACATATGAGGAGTATTAGGATATATCAGGGTTATGAGTATACATATGAGGAGTATTAGGATATATCAGGGTTATGAGTATACATATGGGGAGTATTAGGATATATCAGGGTTATGAGTATACATATGAGGAGTATTAGGATATATCAGGGTTATGAGTATACATATGGGGAGTATTAGGATATATCAGGGTTATGGGTATACATATGGGGAGTATTAGGATATATCAGGGTTATGAGTATACATATGAGGAGTATTAGGATATATCAGGGTTATGGGTATACATATGGGGAGTATTAGGATATATCAGGGTTATGGGTATACATATGGGGGAGTATTAGGATATATCAGGGTTATGAGTATACATATGGGGGAGTATTAGGATATATCAGGGTTATGAGTATACATATGAGGGAGTATTAGGATATATCAGGGTTATGGGTATACATATGAGGAGTATTAGGATATATCAGGGTTATGGGTATACATATGGGGAGTATTAGGATATATCAGGGTTATGAGTATACATATGGGGGAGTATTAGGATATATCAGGGTTATGAGTATACATATGAGGAGTATTAGGATATATCAGGGTTATGAGTATACATATGAGGAGTATTAGGATATATCAGGGTTATGGGTATACATATGGGGAGTATTAGGATATATCAGGGTTATGAGTATACATATGGAGAGTATTAGGATATATCAGGGTTATGGGTATACATATGAGGAGTATCAGGATATATCAGGGTTATGAGTATACATATGGATAGTATTAGGATATATCAGGGTTATGGGTATACATATGAGGAGTATCAGGATATATCAGGGTTATGAGTATACATATGAGGAGTATTAGGATATATCAGGGTTATGAGTATACATATGAGGAGTATTAGGATATATCAGGGTTACGAGTATACATATGGGGAGTATTAGGATATATCAGGGTTATGAGTATACATATGAGGAGTATTAGGATATCTCAGGGTTTTGGGTATACATATGGGGAGTATTAGGATATATCAGGGTTATGGGTATACATATGGGGGAGTATTAGGATATATCAGGGTTATGGGTATACATATGAGGAGTATTAGGATATATCAGGGTTATGGGTATACATATGGGGGAGTATTAGGATATATCAGGGTTATGGGTATACATATGGGGGAGTATTAGGATATATCAGGGTTATGAGTATACATATGGAGAGTATTAGGATATATCAGGGTTATGGGTATACATATGAGGAGTATCAGGATATATCAGGGTTATGAGTATACATATGAGGAGTATTAGGATATATCAGGGTTATGGGTATACATATGAGGAGTATTAGGATATATCAGGGTTATGGGTATACATATGGGGAGTATTAGGATATATCAGGGTTATGAGTATACATATGAGGAGTATCAGGATATATCAGGGTTATGAGTATACATATGAGGAGTATTAGGATATATCAGGGTTATGGGTATACATATGAGGAGTATTAGGATATATCAGGGTTATGGGTATACATATGGGGAGTATTAGGATATCTCAGGGTTTTGGGTATACATATGAGGAGTATTAGGATATATCAGGGTTATGAGTATACATATGGGGGAGTATTAGGATATATCAGGGTTATGGGTATACATATGGGGAGTATTAGGATATATCAGGGTTATGAGTATACATATGGAGAGTATTAGGATATATCAGGGTTATGGGTATACATATGAGGAGTATTAGGATATATCAGGGTTATGAGTATACATATGAGGAGTATTAGGATATATCAGGGTTATGAGTATACATATGGGGGAGTATTAGGATATATCAGGGTTATGAGTATACATATGGGGGAGTATTAGGATATATCAGGGTTATGGGTATACATATGAGGAGTATCAGGATATATCAGGGTTATGAGTATACATATGAGGAGTATTAGGATATATCAGGGTTATGGGTATACATATGAGGAGTATTAGGATATATCAGGGTTATGGGTATACATATGGGGAGTATTAGGATATCTCAGGGTTTTGGGTATACATATGGGGAGTATTAGGATATATCAGGGTTATGGGTATACATATGAGGAGTATTAGGATATATCAGGGTTATGAGTATACATATGAGGAGTATTAGGATATATCAGGGTTATGAGTATACATATGAGGAGTATCAGGATATATCAGGGTTATGAGTATACATATGAGGAGTATTAGGATATATCAGGGTTATGGGTATACATATGAGGAGTATTAGGATATCTCAGGGTTTTGGGTATACATATGGGGAGTATTAGGATATATCAGGGTTATGGGTATACATATGGGGGAGTATTAGGATATATCAGGGTTATGAGTATACATATGAGGAGTATTAGGATATATCAGGGTTATGAGTATACATATGAGGAGTATTAGGATATATCAGGGTTATGAGTATACATATGAGGAGTATTAGGATATATCAGGGTTATGAGTATACATATGAGGAGTATTAGGATATATCAGGGTTATGAGTATACATATGGGGAGTATTAGGATATATCAGGGTTATGGGTATACATATGGGGGAGTATTAGGATATATCAGGGTTATGAGTATACATATGGGGGAGTATTAGGATATATCAGGTTTACGGGTATGTTATGGGCATATGGGGGAGTTTTGGATAGGTTGTAGACAGTCTAGGGACCCCTGATGGGACCCCACACCCCCCAGGGTTGGCTCCTCACCGTAGTGTTGGTTTTGGGGTGCTGATGACGCTGTCATTGTCCTCGATGTCGAATCCGCTCTCGCTGTTGTTGTACTCGTCCAGACTGTCATACAGGAGGCCAAGCTCCTCATCCTCCTCCTGCTCCCGACACGCGTGTTCTGTGTCCAGTGTCTGTAGAAAGAGGAGGAGTCACCACACAGACCGATCTGCTGAGGATCAACCCCTAGGGGTACGCCAAGGGCTATGCGGGGGATATGCCAAGGGTTATGCGGTGGGTACGCCAAGGGTTATGCGGGGGGTACGCCAAGGGTTATGCGGGGGGTACGCCAAGGGTTATGGCGGGGGTACGCCAAGGGCTATGCGGGGGTACGCTAAGGGTTATGGCGGGGGTACGCCAAGGGTTATGGCGGGGGCTACGCCAAGGGTTATGGCGGGGGTACGCCAAGGGTTATGCGGGGGGTACGCCAAGGGTTATGGCGGGGGTACGCCAAGGGTTATGGCGGGGGTACGCCAAGGGTTATGGCGGGGGTACGCCAAGGGTTATGGCGGGGGCTACGCCAAGGGTTATGGCGGGGGTACGCCAAGGGTTATGGCGGGGGTACGCCAAGGGTTATGGCGGGGGTACGCCAAGGGTTATGGCGGGGGTACGCCAAGGGTTATGGCGGGGGTACGCCAAGGGTTATGGCGGGGGTACGCCAAGGGTTATGGCGGGGGTACGCCAAGGGTTATGCGGGGGTACGCCAAGGGTTATGCGGGGGTATACCAATTTGCTTACAAATACCAGCTATGCATTGGCCAGTATTTGTCAGCGCAGAGCGGGGATTAGACGCGGTAAATTGTACCGCGGCCGGAGCTGCAGTGGCTGCCGGGCCTGACGTGTGACGTCCCTGATGTTGCGAGGAGGTGCTGGCACTGCGCAGAAGGACGTCACCCATCAGTGCGGCCCTCCGACTCCTGCCGAACGGGAAAGACACAGGCCTGGTAAACATAATTAGAGGGGGGGGTAATGGCACAAGAGGATAAATATGGAGGGGGGGGGGGTAATGGCACAAGGGGATTAACAAGAAGGGGATGATAATGGCACAAGGGGATTAATATGGAGGGGGATGATAATGGCACAAGGGTATTAATATGGAGGGGGATGATAATGGCACAAGGGGATTGATATGGAGGGGGAATAATGGCAGAAGGGAATTAATATGGAGGAGGGGGGATAATGGCACAAGGGGATTAATATGGAGGGGGGAATAATGGCACAAGGGGATTAATATGGAGGCGGGGTAATGGCACAAGGGGATTAATATGGGGGGGATAATGGCGCAAGAGGATAAATATGGAGGGGGGGATAATAGCACAAGGGGATTAATATGGAGGGGGGGGGTAATGGCACAAGGGGATTAATATGGAGAGGGAATAATGGCACAAGGGGATTAATATGGAGGGGGGATAATGGCACAAGGGGATTAATATGGAGGGGGGATAATGGCTCTTCTGAGTGTTGCTGTGTAAGAGGGGGCGTGAAAGAGGAGTTTCAAAAACTGGAGTTTGAAAGCAGGAGGTTGAGATCGCTGTGAGTGTTAATTTCTGAACCCACAAGGTCTACAAAAAATTTTAAGTGTCATTTTGACTGTCTGTTTTTTCCTATACATTTGTGAAATCCCCATTACTAGATGGCCTCCATGTTGGAAAGTGCAGTCCAATGTACATCCTGCACAATGTATACAGTCCTTGACCAGCAGTGTGAGGTGCAGATTGTTGTGCGAGATGTGCGCTAGTTGTCCGTTTGGAAGTCCAGATCCTGCATCTAGAGGGGCGACTGGCAACAATGAGAAGCATTAACAACATGGAGAGGAGTCTCGTGCTCACTGAGCAGGCACTCTCGGGAGTAGAGGTGGGGGAGGACAGTGGGACGGAGTTGCAGGACAGTCAGGCAGTTAGCTGGGTTACAGTTAGAAAGAGGGGTAGGGGAAAAAGTGTCAGGGAGGCTAGTCCTGATCTGGACACCCCAACAAGTTTGCCCGCTTGGCAGATGAGGGGGATGCCATTACAGAGCTAGCAGAACTGCAGCAGGATACCGCCTCTGACCACCAGGGGGGTGTCTGCTCCAGTAAGGAGGGAGGGAGGAGTACAGGGCAGGCCAGACAGGTACTAGTGGTGGGGGACTCAATTATTAGGGGGACAGACAGGGCAATCTGTCACAAAGACCGGGATCGCCGAACAGTGTGTTGTCTGTCTGGCGCACGAGTTCGGCACATCGCGGATCGGGTTGACTGGTTGTTGGGTGGGGCTGGAGAGGACCCAGCAGTCATGGTACATATTGGCACCAATGACAAAGTAAGAGGTAGGTGGAGTGTCCTTAAAAATGATTTCAGGGACTTAGGCCGCAAGCTTAAGGCAAGGACCTCCAAGGTAGTCTTTTCTGAAATATTCCCTGTAACACGAGCCGCACCAGAGAGGCAGCGGGAGATCAGGGAGGTAAACAAGTGGCTCAGAAGCTGGTGTAGGAAGGACGGGTTTGGGTTCATGGAGAACTGGGCTGACTTCGCTGTCGGTTACCGGCTCTACCGTAGGGACGGGCTGCACCTCAATGGGGAGGGTGCAGCTTTGCTTGGGGAGAAGATGGCTAGAAGGGTGGAGGAGTGTTTAAACTAGGGACTTGGGGGGAGGGAACCTACAGCAAAGAGGGGGAAGATAGTGTAGATAGAGAGGGGGGAATTATAAATGTACCTGGGGGTGGAGCGGAGGGAGGGGTTAGAATAGTTAATAGGAATAGGCTTCATAGGAAAATAAAACTTACACCCTTGAATCCCATTAACCCCAATAACATAAAGGATGGAAATGTAAAGTGTATGTTCACAAATGCCAGAAGCCTAGCAAATAAAATGGGGGAGCTTGAGGCCTTGATACTGGAGGAACATATTGATATAGTTGGGGTCACTGAGACATGGCTGGGGATATAGTTGGGGTCACTGAGACATGGCTGGTGATATAGTTGGGGTCACTGAGACATGGCTGGTGATATAGTTGGGGTCACTGAGACATGGCTGGTGATATAGTTGGGGTCACTGAGACATGGCTGGTGATATAGTTGGGGTCACTGAGACATGGCTGGTGATATAGTTGGGTCACTGAGACATGGCTGGTGATATAGTTGGGGTCACTGAGACATGGCTGGTGATATAGTTGGGGTCACTGAGACATGGCTGGTGATATAGTTGGGGTCACTGAGACATGGCTGGTGATATAGTTGGGGTCACTGAGACATGGCTGGTGATATAGTTGGGGTCACTGAGACATGGCTGGTGATATAGTTGGGGTCACTGTGACATGGCTGGTGATATAGTTGGGGTCACTGAGACATGGCTGGTGATATAGTTGGGGTCACTGAGACATGGCTGGGGATATAGTTGGGGTCACTGAGACATGGCTGGTGATATAGTTGGGGTCACTGAGACATGGCTGGTGATATAGTTGGGGTCACTGAGACAAGGCTGGTGATATAGTTGGGGTCACTGAGACATGGCTGGTGATATAGTTGGGGTCACTGAGACATGGCTGGACTCCTCACATGACTGGGCTGTCAATCTGCAGGGGTTTACATTGTTTCGCAAGGATAGAATGAACAGAAAAGGTGGTGGAGTCTGTCTGTATGTAAGAAGTGGTATGAAAGTCAGTGTGAACGATGCCATAGTGTGTGATGATTCTGAGGAGGTGGAATCACTGTGGGTAGAATTACAAAAGGAGGGAAATACTGAAAAAATAATATTTGGTGTAATCTACAGACCCCCTAATATCACTGAAGAGATAGAAGGTCGGCTGTATAAACAAATAGAGAGGCCGCCCGGGCAGGTACAGTGGTAATAATGGGAGATTATAACTATCCAGATATAGATTGGGGTCCGGGGTTGGCTAAAACTACAAAGGGGCGACAATTCCTAAATTTATTGCAGGATAATTTTATGGGCCAGTTTGTGGAGGACCCAACAAGAAGTGATGCCTTGTGGGATCTGATCATTTCCAACAACGCAGAGCTGGTTGGTAATGTAACTGTGCGGGAAAACCTTGGGAATAGCGACCACAATATAGTTACTTTTCACTTAAAATGTAGAAAACAAAGACAGGCGGGGAAGGCAAAAACATATAACTTTAAAAAGGCAAATTTCCCTGGGCTGAGATCTGCACTACAGGACATAGACTGGGGGAGGGGTTCTCAAATACTGATACAGAAGGTAAATGGGACATCTTTATATCAACTCTAAATAACTATACAGCTAAATATATACCAAAGGGAAACAAATATAAACCATTAAAACTAAATCCTACATGGCTGACACATGAGGTTAAAAGAGCAATAAACAACAAAAAAATAGCCTTCAAAAAATACAAATCTGATGGGTCAGCGATAACATTTATACAGTACAAAGAGCTTAATAAAATCTGTAAAAATGTAATAAAAACAGCAAAAATTCAAAACGAGAGACAGGTGGCCAAAGAAAGCAAAACTAATCCTAAATATTTTTTTACATATATGAATACAAAAAAACCAAGGACAGAGCATGTAGGACCCCTTAATAATGATAATGGGGAGGTTGTCACGGGCGATAAAGAGAAGGCGGAGCTAATGAATGGGTTCTTTAGTTCTGTATACACTATGGAAAAAGGAGCTGACATTGGCCAGGTCAGTGCTGGTAACACATCATGTACAGGTCAGTGCTGGTAACACATCATGTACAGGTCAGTGCTGGTAACACATCATGTACAGGTTAGCGCTGGTAACACATCATGTACAGGTCAGCGCTGGTAACACAGCATGTACAGGTCAGCGCTGGTAACACATCATGTACAGGTCAGCGCTGGTAACACATCATGTACAGGTCAGTGCTGGTAACACATCATGTACAGGTCAGTGCTGGTAACACATTATGTACAGGTCAGTGCTGGTAACACATCATGTACAGGTCAGTGCTGGTAACAGATCATGTACAGGTCAGTGCTGGTAACACATCATGTACAGGTCAGTGCTGGTAACACATCATGTACAGGTCAGTGCTGGTAACACATCATGTACAGGTCAGTGCTGGTAACACATCATGTACAGGTCAGTGCTGGTAACACATCATGTACAGGTCAGTGCTGGTAACACATCATATAATGTACTGAACTGGCTTAATGTAGAGATGGTACAAGGTAAGTTAAGTGATATAAATGTAAGCAAATCCCCAGGTCCGGATGGACTACACCCAAGAGTTCTTAGAGAGGTAAGTTCAGTAATATCTGTACCCCTGTTCATGATATTTAGAGATTCTCTGGTGTCTGGTATTGTGCCAAGGGACTGGCGCAAGGCGAATGTGGTGCTCTAGGTCTTCCCAAGGAAACTATAGACCGGTAAGTCTAACGTGCATTGTGGGTAAATTGTTTGAAGGACTTATAAGGGATTACATACAGGAATACATAGGGGATAATTGTATTATAAGTGAGAGCCAGCAGGGGTTTACTAAGGATAGAAGTTGTCAAACCAATCTAATCTGCTTTTATGAAGAGGTGAGTAGAAGCCTTGACAGAGGAATGGCTGTGTATATAGAGGGGGGGGGGCTGTGTATATAGAGGAGGGGCTGTGTATATAGAGGGGGGGCTGTGTATATAGAGGGGGGGCTGTGTATATAGAGGGGGGGCTGTGTATATAGAGGGGGGGCTGTGTATATAGAGGGAGGGCTGTGTATATAGAGGGGGGGGGCTGTGTATATAGAGGGGAGCTCTGTATATAGAGGGGGGCTGTGTATATAGAGGGGGGCTGTGTATATAGAGGGAGGGCTGTGTATATAGAGGGGGGGCTGTGTATATAGAGGGGGGCTGTGTATATAGAGGGGGGGCTCTGTATATAGAGGGGGCTGTGTATATATAGAGGGGGGCTGTGTATATAGAGGGGGCTGTGTATATATAGAGGGGGGCTGTGTATATAGAGGGGGCTGTGTATATAGAGGGAGGCTGTGTATATATAGAGGGGGGCTGTGTATATAGAGGGGGCTGTGTATATAGAGGGGGGCTGTGTATATAGAGGGGGGCTGTGTATATAGAGGGGGGCTGTGTATATAGAGGGGGGCTGTGTATATAGAGGGAGGGCTGTGTATATAGAGGGGGGCTGTGTATACAGAAGGGGGGGCTGTGTATATAGAGGGGGGGCTGTGTATATAGAGGGGGGGCTGTGTATATAGAGGGGGGGGCTGTGTATATAGAGGGGGGCTGTGTATATAGAGGGGGCTGTGTATATAGAGGGGGGGCTGTGTATATATAGAGGGGGGCTGTGTATATAGAGGGGGGCTGTGTATATAGAGGGGGGGGCTGTGTATATAGAGGAGGGCTGTGTATATAGAGGGGGGCTGTGTATATAGAGGGGAGCTGTGTATATAGAGGGGGGCTGTGTATATAGAGGGGGGCTGTGTATATAGAGGGAGGGCTGTGTATATAGAGGGGGGCTGTGTATATAGAGGGGGGCTGTGTATATAGAGGGGGGCTGTGTATATAGAGGGGGGCTGTGTATATAGAGGGGGGCTGTGTATATAGAGGGGAGCTGTGTATATAGAGGGGAGCTGTGTATATAGAGGGGGGGGGCTGTGTATATAGAGGGGGGCTGTGTATATAGAGGGGGGGCTGTGTATATAGAGGGGGCTGTGTATATAGAGGGGGGGCTGTGTATATAGAGGGGGGCTGTGTATATAGAGGGGGGCTGTGTATATAGAGGGGGGCTGTGTATATAGAGGGGGGGCTGTGTATATAGAGGGGGGGCTGTGTATATAGAGGGTGGCTGTGTATATAGAGGGGGGGGGCTCTGTATATAGAGGGGGGGGGCTGTGTATATAGAGGGGGGCTGTGTATATAGAGGGGGGGCTGTGTATATAGAGGGGGGGCTGTGTATATAGAGGGGGGCTGTATATAGAGGGGGGGCTGTGTATATAGAGGGGGGCTGTGTATATAGAGGGGGGCTGTATATAGAGGGGGGGGCTGTGTATATAGAGGGGGGCTGTGTATATAGAGGGGGGCTGTGTATATAGAGGGGGGCTGTGTATATAGAGGGGGCTGTGTATATATAGAGGGGGGCTGTGTATATAGAGGGGGGCTGTGTATATAGAGGGGGGGGGCTGTGTATATAGAGGGGGGGCTGTGTATATAGAGGAGGGGCAGTGTATATAGAGGGGGGGGCTCTGTATATAGAGGGGGGCTGTGTATATAGAGGGGGGCTGTGTATATAGAGGGGGGCTCTGTATACAGAGGAATGGCTGTGGATATAGTGTTTCTGGATTTCCCTAAAGCATTTGATACTGTCCCTCACAGACGTCTGACAGGTAAGTTAAGGTCTTTGGGTTTGGAATCTTTAGTTGTAACTGGATTGAACACTGATCATGGATCGTACCCAGAGAGTGGGGGTCAATGATTCGTACTCTGATTGGTCCCCGGTTATTAGTGGTGACCCCAAGGTTCAGTACTGGGCCCGCTGCTGTATAATTTATTTATCAATGATATAGAGGATGGTAATAACAGCTCTGTATATAGAGGGGGGCTGTGTATATATAGAGGGGGGGCTGTGTATATAGAGGGGGGCTGTGTATATAGAGGGGGGCTGTGTATATAGAGGGGGGCTGTGTATATAGAGGGGGGCTGTGTATATAGAGGGGGGGGGGCTCTGTATATAGAGGGGGGGGGCTGTGTATATAGAGGGGGGGCTGTGTATATAGAGGGGGGCTGTGTATATATAGAGGAATGGCTGTGTATATAGAGGGGGCTGTGTATATAGAGGGGAGCTGTGTATATAGAGGGGGGGCTGTGTATATAGAGGGGGGGCTGTGTATATAGAGGGGGGCTGTGTATATATAGAGGAATGGCTGTGTATATAGAGGGGGCTGTGTATATAGAGGGGAGCTGTGTATATAGAGGGGGGGCTGTGTATATAGAGGGGGGGCTGTGTATATAGAGGGTGGCTGTGTATATAGAGGGGGGGGGCTGTGTATATAGAGGGGGCTGTATATATAGAGGGGGGCTGTGTATATAGAGGGGGCTGTGTATATAGAGGGGAGCTGTGTATATAGAGGGGGGGCTGTGTATATAGAGGGGGGGCTGTGTATATAGAGGGGGCTCTGTATATAGAGGGGGGGGCTCTGTATATAGAGGGGGGGCTGTGTATATAGTGTTTCTGGATTTCCCTAAAGCATTTGATACTGTCCCTCATAGACGTCTGACAGGTAAGTTAAGGTCTTTGGGTTTGGAATCTTTAGTTGTAACTGGATTGAACACTGATCATGGATCGTACCCAGAGAGTGGGGGTCAATGATTCGTACTCTGATTGGTCCCCGGTTATTAGTGGTGACCCCAAGGTTCAGTACTGGGCCCGCTGCTGTTTAATTTATTTATCAATGATATAGAGGATGGTAATAACAGCTCTGTATATAGAGGGGGGGCTGTGTATATAGAGGGGGGGCTGTGTATATAGAGGAGGGGGGCTGTGTATATAGAGGGGGGCTGTGTATATAGAGGGGGGCTGTGTATATAGAGGGGGGCTGTGTATATATAGAGGGGGGGCTGTGTATATAGAGGGGGGCTGTGTATATAGAGGGGGGCTGTGTATATAGAGGGGGGCTGTGTATATAGAGGGGGGCTGTGTATATAGAGGGGGGCTGTGTATATAGAGGGGGGCTGTGTATATAGAGGGGGGCTGTGTATATAGAGGGGGGCTGTGTATATAGAGGGGGGGCTGTGTATATAGAGGGGGGCTGTGTATATAGAGGGGGGGCTTTGTATATAGAGGAATGGCTGTGGATATAGTGTTTCTGGATCTCCCTAAAGCATTTGATACTGTCCCTCATAGACGTCTGACAGGTAAGTTAAGGTCTTTGGGTTTGGAATCTTTAGTTGTAACTGGATTGAACACTGATCATGGATCGTACCCAGAGAGTGGGGGTCAATGATTCGTACTCTGATTGGTCCCCGGTTATTAGTGGTGACCCCAAGGTTCAGTACTGGGCCCGCTGCTGTATAATTTATTTATCAATGATATAGAGGATGGTAATAACAGCTCTGTATATAGAGGGGGGGGGCTCTGTATATAGAGGGGGGGGCTGTGTATATAGAGGGGGGGCTGTGTATATAGAGGGGGGCTGTGTATATAGAGGGGGGGCTGTGTATATAGAGGGGGGGCTGTGTATATAGAGGGGGGGGCTGTGTATATAGAGGGGGGGCTGTGTATATAGAGGGGGGCTGTGTATATAGAGGGGGGGCTGTGTATATAGAGGGGGGGCTGTGTATATAGAGGGGGGGCTGTGTATATAGAGGGGGGCTGTGTATATAGAGGGGGGGCTGTGTATATAGAGGGGGGCTCTGTATATAAAGGGGGCTGTGTATATAGAGGGGGGCTGTGTATATAGAGGGGGGGCTGTGTATATAGAGGGGGGCTGTGTATATAGAGGGGGGCTGTGTATATAGAGGGGGGGCTGTGTATATAGAGGGGCGCTGTGTATATAGAGGGGGGCTGTATATATAGAGGGGGGCTGTGTATATAGAGGGGGGCTGTGTATATAGAGGGGGGGCTGTGTATATAGAGGGGGGGCTGTGTATATAGAGGGGGGCTGTGTATATAGAGGGGGGGCTGTGTATATAGAGGGGGGGCTGTGTATATAGAGGGGGGCTGTGTATATAGAGGGGGGGCTGTGTATATAGAGGGGGGGCTGTGTATATAGAGGGGGGCTGTGTATATAGAGGGGGGCTGTGTATATAGAGGGGGGCTGTGTATATAGAGGGGGCTGTGTATATATAGAGGGGGGCTGTGTATATAGAGGGGGGCTGTGTATATAGAGGGGGGCTGTGTATATAGAGGGGGGGGCTCTGTATATAGAGGGGGGGGCTGTGTATATAGTGTCTCTGGATTCCCCTAAAGCATTTGATACTGTCCCTCATAGACGTCTGACAGGTAAGTTAAGGTCTTTGGGTTTGGAATCTTTAGTTGTAACTGGATTGAACACTGATCATGGATCGTACCCAGAGAGTGGGGGTCAATGATTCGTACTCTGATTGGTCCCCGGTTATTAGTGGTGACCCCAAGGTTCTGTACTGGGCCCGCTGCTGTATAATTTATTTATCAATGATATAGAGGATGGTAATAACAGCTCTGTATATAGAGGGGGGCTGTGTATATAGAGGGGGGGGCTGTGTATATAGAGGGGGGCTGTGTATATAGAGGGGGGCTGTGTATATAGAGGGGGGCTGTGTATATAGAGGGGGGCTGTGTATATAGAGGGGGGGGGGCTCTGTATATAGAGGGGGGGGCTGTGTATATAGAGGGGGGGCTGTGTATATAGAGGGGGGCTGTGTATATAGAGGGGGGCTGTGTATATAGAGGGGGGCTGTGTATATAGAGGGGGCTGTGTATATATAGAGGGGGGCTGTGTATATAGAGGGGGGCTGTGTATATAGAGGGGGGGCTGTGTATATAGAGGGGGGCTGTGTATATAGAGGGGGGCTGTGTATATATAGAGGGGGCTGTGTATATATAGAGGGGGGCTGTGTATATATAGAGGGGGGCTGTGTATATATAGAGGGGGGCTGTGTATATAGAGGGGGGCTGTGTATATATAGAGGGGGGCTGTGTATATAGAGGGGGGCTGTGTATATAGAGGGGGGCTGTGTATATAGAGGGGGGGCTGTGTATATAGAGAGGGGGGCTGTGTATATAGTGTTTCTGGATCTCCCTAAAGCATTTGATACTGTCCCTCATAGACGTCTGACAGGTAAGTTAAGGTCTTTGTGTTTGGAATCTTTAGTTGTAACTGGATTGAACACTGATCATGGATCGTACCCAGAGAGTGGGGGTCAATGATTCGTACTCTGATTGGTCCCCGGTTATTAGTGGTGACCCCAAGGTTCTGTACTGGGCCCGCTGCTGTATAATTTATTTATCAATGATATAGAGGATGGTAATAACAGCTCTGTATATAGAGGGGGGCTGTGTATATAGAGGGGGGGGCTGTGTATATAGAGGGGGGCTGTGTATATAGAGGGGGGCTGTGTATATAGAGGGGGGCTGTGTATATAGAGGGGGGCTGTGTATATAGAGGGGGGGGGGCTCTGTATATAGAGGGGGGGGCTGTGTATATAGAGGGGGGGCTGTGTATATAGAGGGGGGCTGTGTATATAGAGGGGGGCTGTGTATATAGAGGGGGGCTGTGTATATAGAGGGGGCTGTGTATATATAGAGGGGGGCTGTGTATATAGAGGGGGGCTGTGTATATAGAGGGGGGGCTGTGTATATAGAGGGGGGCTGTGTATATAGAGGGGGGCTGTGTATATATAGAGGGGGCTGTGTATATATAGAGGGGGGCTGTGTATATATAGAGGGGGGCTGTGTATATATAGAGGGGGGCTGTGTATATAGAGGGGGGCTGTGTATATATAGAGGGGGGCTGTGTATATAGAGGGGGGCTGTGTATATAGAGGGGGGCTGTGTATATAGAGGGGGGCTGTGTATATATAGAGGGGGGCTGTGTATATAGAGGGGGGGCTGTGTATATAGAGGGGGGGCTGTGTATATAGAGGGGGGGCTCTGTATACAGAGGAATGGCTGTGTATATAGTGTTTCTGGATTTCCCTAAAGCATTTGATACTGTCCCTCACAGACGTCTGACAGGTAAGTTAAGGTCTTTGTGTTTGGAATCTTTAGTTGTAACTGGATTGAACACTGATCATGGATCGTACCCAGAGAGTGGGGGTCAATGATTCGTACTCTGATTGGTCCCCGGTTATTAGTGGTGACCCCAAGGTTCTGTACTGGGCCCGCTGCTGTTTAATTTATTTATCAATGATATAGAGGATGGTAATAACAGCTCTGTATATAGAGGGGGGCTGTGTATATAGAGGGGGGGGGCTGTGTATATAGAGGGGGGCTGTGTATATAGAGGGGGGCTGTGTATATAGAGGGGGGCTGTGTATATAGAGGGGGGGCTGTGTATATAGAGGGGGGGGGCTCTGTATATAGAGGGGGGGCTGTGTATATAGAGGGGGGGCTGTGTATATAGAGGGGGGCTGTGTATATAGAGGGGGGGCTGTGTATATAGAGGGGGGGCTGTGTATATAGAGGGGGGCTGTGTATATAGAGGGGGGGCTGTGTATATAGAGGGGGGCTCTGTATATAAAGGGGGCTGTGTATATAGAGGGGGGCTGTGTATATAGAGGGGGGGCTGTGTATATAGAGGGGGGCTGTGTATATAGAGGGGGGCTGTGTATATAGAGGGGGGGGCTGTGTATATAGAGGGGCGCTGTGTATATAGAGGGGGGCTGTATATATAGAGGGGGGCTGTGTATATAGAGGGGGGCTGTGTATATAGAGGGGGGGCTGTGTATATAGAGGGGGGGCTGTGTATATAGAGGGGGGCTGTGTATATAGAGGGGGGGCTGTGTATATAGAGGGGGGGCTGTGTATATAGAGGGGGGCTGTGTATATAGAGGGGGGCTGTGTATATAGAGGTGGGCTGTGTATATAGAGGGGGGCTGTGTATATAGAGGGGGGCTGTGTATATAGATGGGGGCTCTGTATATAGAGGTGGGCTGTGTATATAGAGGGGGGCTGTGTATATAGAGGAATGGCTGTGTATATAGAGGGGGGGCTGTGTATATATAGAGGGGGGGCTGTGTATATAGAGGGGGGGGGCTCTGTATATAGAGGGGGGGGGCTGTGTATATAGAGGGGGGGCTGTGTATATAGAGGAGGGGGCTGTGTATATAGAGGGGGGGCTGTGTATATAGAGGGGAGCTCTGTATATAGAGGGGGGGGCTGTGTATATAGAGGGGGGGCTGTGTATATAGAGGGGGGGCTGTGTATATAGAGGGGGGCTGTGTATATAGAGGGGGGGCTGTGTATATAGAGGAGGGGGCTGTGTATATAGAGGGGGGGCTGTGTATATAGAGGGGGGCTCTGTATATAGAGGGGGCTCTGTATATAGAGGGGGGCTCTGTATACAGAGGAATGGCTGTGTATATAGTGTCTCTGGATTTCCCTAAAGCATTTGATACTGTCCCTCATAGACGTCTGACAGGTAAGTTAAGGTCTTTGGGTTTGGAATCTTTAGTTGTAACTGGATTGAACACTGATCATGGATCGTACCCAGAGAGTGGGGGTCAATGATTCGTACTCTGATTGGTCCCCGGTTATTAGTGGTGACCCCAAGGTTCAGTACTGGGCCCGCTGCTGTATAATTTATTTATCAATGATATAGAGGATGGTAATAACAGCTCTGTATATAGAGGGGGGCTGTGTATATAGAGGGGGGGGCTGTGTATATAGAGGGGGGCTGTGTATATAGAGGGGGGCTGTGTATATAGAGGGGGGCTGTGTATATAGAGGGGGGCTGTGTATATAGAGGGGGGCTGTGTATATAGAGGGGGGCTGTGTATATAGAGGGGGGGCTGTGTATATAGAGGGGGGGCTGTGTATATAGAGGGGGGCTTTGTATATAGAGGGGGGGCTGTGTATATAGAGGGGGGGCTGTGTATATAGAGGGGGGCTGTGTATATAGAGGGGGGCTGTGTATATAGAGGGGGGCTGTGTATATAGAGGGGGGCTGTATATAGAGGGGGGCTGTGTATACAGAGGAATGGCTGTGTATATAGTGTTTCTGGATTTCCCTAAAGCATTTGATACTGTCCCTCATAGACGTCTGACAGGTAAGTTAAGGTCTTTGGGTTTGGAATCTTTAGTTGTAACTGGATTGAACACTGATCATGGATCGTACCCAGAGAGTGGGGGTCAATGATTCGTACTCTGATTGGTCCCCGGTTATTAGTGGTGACCCCAAGGTTCTGTACTGGGCCCGCTGCTGTATAATTTATTTATCAATGATATAGAGGATGGTAATAACAGCTCTGTATATAGAGGGGGGCTGTGTATATAGAGGGGGGGGCTGTGTATATAGAGGGGGGCTGTGTATATAGAGGGGGGGCTGTGTATATAGAGGGGGGCTGTGTATATAGAGGGGGGCTGTGTATATAGAGGGGGGCTGTGTATATAGAGGGGGGGCTGTGTATATAGAGGGGGGCTGTGTATATAGAGGGGGGCTGTGTATATAGAGGGGGGCTGTGTATATAGAGGGGGGGGGCTCTGTATATAGAGGGGGGGGCTGTGTATATAGAGGGGGGCTGTGTATATAGAGGGGGGCTGTGTATATAGAGGGGGGCTGTGTATATAGAGGGGGGCTGTATATAGAGGGGGGCTGTGTATATAGAGGGGGGGCTGTGTATATAGAGGGGGGGGCTGTGTATATAGAGGGGGGGCTGTGTATATAGAGGGGGGGGCTCTGTATATAGAGGGGGGCTGTGTATATAGAGGTTGGCTGTGTATATAGAGGGGGGGCTCTGTATACAGAGGAATGGCTGTGTATATAGTGTCTCTGGATTTCCCTAAAGCATTTGATACTGTCCCTCATAGACGTCTGACAGGTAAGTTAAGGTCTTTGGGTTTGGAATCTTTAGTTGTAACTGGATTGAACACTGATCATGGATCGTACCCAGAGAGTGGGGGTCAATGATTCGTACTCTGATTGGTCCCCGGTTATTAGTGGTGACCCCAAGGTTCAGTACTGGGCCCGCTGCTGTATAATTTATTTATCAATGATATAGAGGATGGTAATAACAGCTCTGTATATAGAGGGGGGGGGCTCTGTATATAGAGGGGGGGGCTGTGTATATAGAGGGGGGGCTGTGTATATAGAGGGGGGCTGTGTATATAGAGGGGGGGCTGTGTATATAGAGGGGGGGGCTGTGTATATAGAGGGGGGGGCTGTGTATATAGAGGGGGGGCTGTGTATATAGAGGGGGGCTGTGTATATAGAGGGGGGGCTGTGTATATAGAGGGGGGGCTGTGTATATAGAGGGGGGGCTGTGTATATAGAGGGGGGCTGTGTATATAGAGGGGGGGCTGTGTATATAGAGGGGGGCTCTGTATATAAAGGGGGCTGTGTATATAGAGGGGGGCTGTGTATATAGAGGGGGGGCTGTGTATATAGAGGGGGGCTGTGTATATAGAGGGGGGCTGTGTATATAGAGGGGGGGCTGTGTATATAGAGGGGCGCTGTGTATATAGAGGGGGGCTGTATATATAGAGGGGGGCTGTGTATATAGAGGGGGGCTGTGTATATAGAGGGGGGGCTGTGTATATAGAGGGGGGGCTGTGTATATAGAGGGGGGCTGTGTATATAGAGGGGGGGCTGTGTATATAGAGGGGGGCTGTGTATATAGAGGGGGGCTGTGTATATAGAGGGGGGGCTGTGTATATAGAGGGGGGGCTGTGTATATAGAGGGGGGCTGTGTATATAGAGGGGGGCTGTGTATATAGAGGGGGGCTGTGTATATAGAGGGGGCTGTGTATATATAGAGGGGGGCTGTGTATATAGAGGGGGGCTGTGTATATAGAGGGGGGCTGTGTATATAGAGGGGGGGGCTGTGTATATAGAGGGGGGGCTGTGTATATAGAGGGGGGCTGTGTATATAGAGGGGGGCTGTGTATATAGAGGGGGGGCTGTGTATATAGAGGGGGGGGCTGTGTATATAGAGGGGGGCTGTGTATATAGAGGGGGGGCTGTGTATATAGAGGGGGGGCTGTGTATATAGAGGGGGGCTGTGTATATAGAGGGGGGCTGTGTATATAGAGGGGGGCTGTGTATATAGAGGGGGCTGTGTATATATAGAGGGGGGCTGTGTATATAGAGGGGGGCTGTGTATATAGAGGGGGGCTGTGTATATAGAGGGGGGGCTCTGTATATAGAGGGGGGGGCTGTGTATATAGTGTCTCTGGATTTCCCTAAAGCATTTGATACTGTCCCTCATAGACGTCTGACAGGTAAGTTAAGGTCTTTGGGTTTGGAATCTTTAGTTGAACTGGATTGAACACTGATCATGGATCGTACCCAGAGAGTGGGGGTCAATGATTCGTACTCTGATTGGTCCCCGGTTATTAGTGGTGACCCCAAGGTTCAGTACTGGGCCCGCTGCTGTATAATTTATTTATCAATGATATAGAGGATGGTAATAACAGCTCTGTATATAGAGGGGGGCTGTGTATATAGAGGGGGGGGCTGTGTATATAGAGGGGGGCTGTGTATATAGAGGGGGGCTGTGTATATAGAGGGGGGCTGTGTATATAGAGGGGGGCTGTGTATATAGAGGGGGGGGCTCTGTATATAGAGGGGGGGGCTGTGTATATAGAGGGGGGGCTGTGTATATAGAGGGGGGCTGTGTATATAGAGGGGGGCTGTGTATATAGAGGGGGGCTGTGTATATAGAGGGGGCTGTGTATATATAGAGGGGGGCTGTGTATATAGAGGGGGGCTGTGTATATAGAGGGGGGGCTGTGTATATAGAGGGGGGCTGTGTATATAGAGGGGGGCTGTGTATATATAGAGGGGGCTGTGTATATATAGAGGGGGGGGCTGTGTATATATAGAGGGGGGCTGTGTATATATAGAGGGGGGCTGTGTATATAGAGGGGGGCTGTGTATATATAGAGGGGGGCTGTGTATATAGAGGGGGGCTGTGTATATAGAGGGGGGCTGTGTATATAGAGGGGGGGCTGTGTATATAGAGAGGGGGGCTGTGTATATAGTGTTTCTGGATTTCCCTAAAGCATTTGATACTGTCCCTCATAGACGTCTGACAGGTAAGTTAAGGTCTTTGGGTTTGGAAATTTTAGTTTGTAACTGGATTGAACACTGATCATGGATCGTACCCAGAGAGTGGGGGTCAATGATTCGTACTCTGATTGGTCCCCGGTTATTAGTGGTGACCCCAAGGTTCTGTACTGGGTCCGCTGCTGTTTAATTTATTTATCAATGATATAGAGGATGGTAATAACAGCTCTGTATATAGAGGGGGGGCTGTGTATATAGAGGGGGGCTGTGTATATAGAGGGGGGGCTGTGTATATAGAGGGGGGCTGTGTATATAGAGGGGGGCTGTGTATATAGAGGGGGGCTGTGTATATAGAGGGGGCTGTGTATATAGAGGGGGCTCTGTATATAGAGGGGGGCTGTGTATATAGAGGGGGGGGGGCTGTGTATATAGAGGGGGGCTGTGTATATAGAGGGGGGCTGTGTATATAGAGGGGGGCTGTGTATATAGAGGGGGGGCTGTGTATATAGAGGGGGGGGGGCTCTGTATATAGAGGGGGGGCTGTGTATATAGAGGGGGGGCTGTGTATATAGAGGGGGGCTGTGTATATAGAGGGGGGGCTGTGTATATAGAGGGGGGGCTGTGTATATAGAGGGGGGGCTGTGTATATAGAGGGGGGCTGTGTATATAGAGGGGGGGCTGTGTATATAGAGGGGGGCTCTGTATATAAAGGGGGCTGTGTATATAGAGGGGGGCTGTGTATATAGAGGGGGGGCTGTGTATATAGAGGGGGGCTGTGTATATAGAGGGGGGCTGTGTATATAGAGGGGGGGGCTGTGTATATAGAGGGGCGCTGTGTATATAGAGGGGGGCTGTATATATAGAGGGGGGCTGTGTATATAGAGGGGGGCTGTGTATATAGAGGGGGGGCTGTGTATATAGAGGGGGGGCTGTGTATATAGAGGGGGGCTGTGTATATAGAGGGGGGGCTGTGTATATAGAGGGGGGGCTGTGTATATAGAGGGGGGCTGTGTATATAGAGGGGGGCTGTGTATATAGAGGTGGGCTGTGTATATAGAGGGGGGCTGTGTATATAGAGGGGGGCTGTGTATATAGATGGGGGCTCTGTATATAGAGGTGGGCTGTGTATATAGAGGGGGGCTGTGTATATAGAGGGGGGGCTGTGTATATATAGAGGGGGGGCTGTGTATATAGAGGGGGGGGCTCTGTATATAGAGGGGGGGGGCTGTGTATATAGAGGGGGGGCTGTGTATATAGAGGAGGGGGCTGTGTATATAGAGGGGGGGCTGTGTATATAGAGGGGAGCTCTGTATATAGAGGGGGGGGGGCTGTGGATAGTGTTTCTGGATTTCCCTAAAGCATTTGATACTGTCCCTCATAGACGTCTGACAGGTAAGTTAAGGTCTTTGGGTTTGGAATCTTTAGTTGTAACTGGATTGAACACTGATCATGGATCGTACCCAGAGAGTGGGGGTCAATGATTCGTACTCTGATTGGTCCCCGGTTATTAGTGGTGACCCCAAGGTTCAGTACTGGGCCCGCTGCTGTATAATTTATTTATCAATGATATAGAGGATGGTAATAACAGCTCTGTATATAGAGGGGGGCTGTGTATATAGAGGGGGGGGCTGTGTATATAGAGGGGGGCTGTGTATATAGAGGGGGGCTGTGTATATAGAGGGGGGCTGTGTATATAGAGGGGGGCTGTGTATATAGAGGGGGGCTGTGTATATAGAGGGGGGGCTGTGTATATAGAGGGGGGGCTGTGTATATAGAGGGGGGCTGTGTATATAGAGGGGGGGCTGTGTATATAGAGGGGGGCTGTGTATATAGAGGGGGGCTGTGTATATAGAGGGGGGGCTGTGTATATAGAGGGGGGCTGTGTATATAGAGGGGGGCTTTGTATATAGAGGGGGGGCTGTGTATATAGAGGGGGGCTGTGTATATAGAGGGGGCTGTGTATATAGAGGGGGGCTCTGTATATAGAGGGGGCTGTGTATATAGAGGGGGGGGCTCTGTATATAGAGGGGGGGCTGTGTATATAGAGGGGGCTGTGTATATAGAGGGGGGCTCTGTATATAGAGGGGGCGCTGTGTATATAGAGGGGGGCTCTGTATATAGAGGGGGGGCTGTGTATATAGAGGGGGGCTGTGTATATAGAGGGGGGCTGTGTATATAGAGGGGGGGCTGTGTATATAGTGTCTCTGGATCTCCCTAAAGCATTTGATACTGTCCCTCACAGACGTCTGACAGGTAAGTTAAGGTCTTTGGGTTTGGAATCTTTAGTTGTAACTGGATTGAACACTGATCATGGATCGTACCCAGAGAGTGGGGGTCAATGATTCGTACTCTGATTGGTCCCCGGTTATTAGTGGTGACCCCAAGGTTCTGTACTGGGCCCGCTGCTGTATAATTTATTTATCAATGATATAGAGGATGGTAATAACAGCTCTGTATATAGAGGGGGGCTGTGTATATAGAGGGGGGGGCTGTGTATATAGAGGGGGGCTGTGTATATAGAGGGGGGGGCTGTGTATATAGAGGGGGGCTGTGTATATAGAGGGGGGCTG
>NW_026608738.1:0-55109 GCF_029499605.1 Hyla sarda
AGAAAAAGAAGAATAATACGCCCAGAAAAGAGGCGAAAAGGAGAAAAACGTAAAAAAACGTGAAAAAAAAGTAAGAGGAAGAGAAGGGAAAAAAAGGTGGAAATGGGTTTAAAAGTGATTTCGGCGGAGAAATATATATATATATATATATATATATATATATATATATATATATATACGCGCACACACACACATATATATAAACGTATTCTCCGTTGAGATATTGCAGCCGCTGCTGTGTCCAGGCCCAGGAGCCTTAGCACTGTGCTATGATGTCACTCAATACCACTGACATCACTAGGTGTAAACAACATCTCTCCTTTGCTGTGTATGTGACTATGGAGCTGTTTGGTGATGTCGTCTATTACGGCCTTCATAGAAGCAACAGGAGATTGTTGCATCCATCTAGAACCCTCAGAACTACAGTGCTATGATGTCACTCACTTCCACAGGCCTTGCAGAGTGTAAACAACAACAACCCAGCTTTGTTGTGTATGTAACCATAGGGATTTGTGATGTCACCTAGAACCTTCACAGCAGCGACAGCTTTATGAGGAGCATCAGCACTGCTCTGCCTGAGCAGAACCATCACCGCCATAGGTTGTCAAATAACCCGGATTTAACCCACACAGGTAAGTCCAATGGGGTGCAGGCATGTCCTCTATGCTTACAGCTTCCCGTGGGTGTTGGTTTGATACCGTTTGGGGACAGCCAAGGAGGCATCTGCAGGCAACAAAGGTAGGTGTGTGCTTGTGTGTGTGTTTCCTATGCAGATCCTAAGCCCAGTGTCACATGCAAGTAGGAGGAGTAAGAAGGGTTCCTGGCAAATCCGGGTTATGGATTGCATTTAAAAAGGCCCCGTGGGAGTGCAATGGGCCCCTGTCTTGCTGCTTAGCAATAATGGTATGGGTTTAGGTTCTGCTGTGTGTACTGGTGGTTGACTGCCCCCCAGCCCAGAGTGTGCATGGAAAATTGTCTGGCAGCCTCCCTGACAGCAAGCAGTGATAGTGCCCATGAAGGGGACCTTGTTGGGCCCGCCCCTTTCACGGTTATCGCTTCTCGGCCTTTTGGCTAAGATCAAGTGTAGTATCTGTTCTTATCAGTTTAATATCTGATACGTCCCCTATCTGGGGACCATATATTAAATGGATTTTTGAGAACGGGGGCTGATTTCGAAGCTTGCTTCCGTCGCCCTATGCATTGACCCGATATGGCAGTATCTTCGGGTACAGTGCACCACCCCCTTACAGGGTTAAAAAGAAAGATTCCTACTTTCATTGCTACCTGCTTGCTTGCTGGCTAGCCAGCTAGCCAGCCCTGTGGGCCTTGCTGCTGCTGCTTCTGCAGCCAAAAAACAAAAGGTGGTGCTGCTGCTGCTGCTTCTGCTGCTTCTGCTTCTGCTTGTGTCTGGCCGCTGTTGGAGCGTCCAGGCACAGGACTTCTGCTGCTGCTGACTAAATGGCCTCCTTAATTGGATCATTTGAGTAGCCAGCACACCTGTGCAGGTAGGGCATGACATGATAGGCAGCTGCCTTGATAGCGGGTGGGTGCTGAATGTTCCTAATTGACAAAATAAGATTAATGCTTATGAAGAAATATAAAATCTCATCCCTTCCCCAATATCGCGCCACACCCCTACCCCTTAATTCCCTGGTTGAACTTGATGGACATATGTCTTTTTTCGACCGTACTAACTATGTAACTATGTAACATAACATGGGGGGGGGGGGGGGGGGGTCTCCTGGCTGTTCACACAGGTGTGTCATTGCTGTACATTGACCATGCATTGCTTCTGTGGTATTGCAAAGGCAAAGACAAATGCTTCCAGCCATCCATTGCACTAATGGATTGGTCATCAGCTGGCTGTCTATGTCCCGCATCAATATAGACCAAAGTACAGAGGGTTAGGCTATGCTATTGTGCACCTACCTGATGCATCAGAAGGTGCGAGGCCCTTGCTAAATTCTGTGCACAGACTTTGAGATCTATGCTTTAGACTGTATCTAAACCTGCTCCAACATGGACTGACATTCTGGCCTACTTTCAGCCGATGCGACTTGTCTGTCGCTGAACAGTCGCTTTTTATGTATTCAGCACCTATGTATAATGTTGTAAAAATGCTCTAGAAGCTAAAGTCGCAGAAATGTCGCACATATTTGGCCTGCAACTTTCTGTGCGACAAATTCAGACAGGAAAAATCAGTATAAATCCTTAGAAAATTATCCCCCAGTGTCTCCATCTGCTGGCGGTATTGAATAAGCATTGCTGCACTGATGGGGTATGCATTAGACGAAAAAAAAGAAGAAAAAGAAGAATAATACGCCCAGAAAAGAGGCGAAAAGGAGAAAAACGTAAAAAAACGTGAAAAAAAAGTAAGAGGAAGAGAAGGGAAAAAAAGGTGGAAATGGGTTTAAAAGTGATTTCGGCGGAGAAATATATATATATATATATATATATATATATATATATATATATACGCGCACACACACACATATATATAAACGTATTCTCCGTTGAGATATTGCAGCCGCTGCTGTGTCCAGGCCCAGGAGCCTTAGCACTGTGCTATGATGTCACTCAATACCACTGACATCACTAGGTGTAAACAACATCTCTCCTTTGCTGTGTATGTGACTATGGAGCTGTTTGGTGATGTCGTCTATTACGGCCTTCATAGAAGCAACAGGAGATTGTTGCATCCATCTAGAACCCTCAGAACTACAGTGCTATGATGTCACTCACTTCCACAGGCCTTGCAGAGTGTAAACAACAACAACCCAGCTTTGTTGTGTATGTAACCATAGGGATTTGTGATGTCACCTAGAACCTTCACAGCAGCGACAGCTTTATGAGGAGCATCAGCACTGCTCTGCCTGAGCAGAACCATCACCGCCATAGGTTGTCAAATAACCCGGATTTAACCCACACAGGTAAGTCCAATGGGGTGCAGGCATGTCCTCTATGCTTACAGCTTCCCGTGGGTGTTGGTTTGATACCGTTTGGGGACAGCCAAGGAGGCATCTGCAGGCAACAAAGGTAGGTGTGTGCTTGTGTGTGTGTTTCCTATGCAGATCCTAAGCCCAGTGTCACATGCAAGTAGGAGGAGTAAGAAGGGTTCCTGGCAAATCCGGGTTATGGATTGCATTTAAAAAGGCCCCGTGGGAGTGCAATGGGCCCCTGTCTTGCTGCTTAGCAATAATGGTATGGGTTTAGGTTCTGCTGTGTGTACTGGTGGTTGACTGCCCCCCAGCCCAGAGTGTGCATGGAAAATTGTCTGGCAGCCTCCCTGACAGCAAGCAGTGATAGTGCCCATGAAGGGGACCTTGTTGGGCCCGCCCCTTTCACGGTTATCGCTTCTCGGCCTTTTGGCTAAGATCAAGTGTAGTATCTGTTCTTATCAGTTTAATATCTGATACGTCCCCTATCTGGGGACCATATATTAAATGGATTTTTGAGAACGGGGGCTGATTTCGAAGCTTGCTTCCGTCGCCCTATGCATTGACCCGATATGGCAGTATCTTCGGGTACAGTGCACCACCCCCTTACAGGGTTAAAAAGAAAGATTCCTACTTTCATTGCTACCTGCTTGCTTGCTGGCTAGCCAGCTAGCCAGCCCTGTGGGCCTTGCTGCTGCTGCTTCTGCAGCCAAAAAACAAAAGGTGGTGCTGCTGCTGCTGCTTCTGCTGCTTCTGCTTCTGCTTGTGTCTGGCCGCTGTTGGAGCGTCCAGGCACAGGACTTCTGCTGCTGCTGACTAAATGGCCTCCTTAATTGGATCATTTGAGTAGCCAGCACACCTGTGCAGGTAGGGCATGACATGATAGGCAGCTGCCTTGATAGCGGGTGGGTGCTGAATGTTCCTAATTGACAAAATAAGATTAATGCTTATGAAGAAATATAAAATCTCATCCCTTCCCCAATATCGCGCCACACCCCTACCCCTTAATTCCCTGGTTGAACTTGATGGACATATGTCTTTTTTCGACCGTACTAACTATGTAACTATGTAACATAACATGGGGGGGGGGGGGGGGGTCTCCTGGCTGTTCACACAGGTGTGTCATTGCTGTACATTGACCATGCATTGCTTCTGTGGTATTGCAAAGGCAAAGACAAATGCTTCCAGCCATCCATTGCACTAATGGATTGGTCATCAGCTGGCTGTCTATGTCCCGCATCAATATAGACCAAAGTACAGAGGGTTAGGCTATGCTATTGTGCACCTACCTGATGCATCAGAAGGTGCGAGGCCCTTGCTAAATTCTGTGCACAGACTTTGAGATCTATGCTTTAGACTGTATCTAAACCTGCTCCAACATGGACTGACATTCTGGCCTACTTTCAGCCGATGCGACTTGTCTGTCGCTGAACAGTCGCTTTTTATGTATTCAGCACCTATGTATAATGTTGTAAAAATGCTCTAGAAGCTAAAGTCGCAGAAATGTCGCACATATTTGGCCTGCAACTTTCTGTGCGACAAATTCAGACAGGAAAAATCAGTATAAATCCTTAGAAAATTATCCCCCAGTGTCTCCATCTGCTGGCGGTATTGAATAAGCATTGCTGCACTGATGGGGTATGCATTAGACGAAAAAAAAGAAGAAAAAGAAGAATAATACGCCCAGAAAAGAGGCGAAAAGGAGAAAAACGTAAAAAAACGTGAAAAAAAAGTAAGAGGAAGAGAAGGGAAAAAAAGGTGGAAATGGGTTTAAAAGTGATTTCGGCGGAGAAATATATATATATATATATATATATATATATATATATATATATATACGCGCACACACACACATATATATAAACGTATTCTCCGTTGAGATATTGCAGCCGCTGCTGTGTCCAGGCCCAGGAGCCTTAGCACTGTGCTATGATGTCACTCAATACCACTGACATCACTAGGTGTAAACAACATCTCTCCTTTGCTGTGTATGTGACTATGGAGCTGTTTGGTGATGTCGTCTATTACGGCCTTCATAGAAGCAACAGGAGATTGTTGCATCCATCTAGAACCCTCAGAACTACAGTGCTATGATGTCACTCACTTCCACAGGCCTTGCAGAGTGTAAACAACAACAACCCAGCTTTGTTGTGTATGTAACCATAGGGATTTGTGATGTCACCTAGAACCTTCACAGCAGCGACAGCTTTATGAGGAGCATCAGCACTGCTCTGCCTGAGCAGAACCATCACCGCCATAGGTTGTCAAATAACCCGGATTTAACCCACACAGGTAAGTCCAATGGGGTGCAGGCATGTCCTCTATGCTTACAGCTTCCCGTGGGTGTTGGTTTGATACCGTTTGGGGACAGCCAAGGAGGCATCTGCAGGCAACAAAGGTAGGTGTGTGCTTGTGTGTGTGTTTCCTATGCAGATCCTAAGCCCAGTGTCACATGCAAGTAGGAGGAGTAAGAAGGGTTCCTGGCAAATCCGGGTTATGGATTGCATTTAAAAAGGCCCCGTGGGAGTGCAATGGGCCCCTGTCTTGCTGCTTAGCAATAATGGTATGGGTTTAGGTTCTGCTGTGTGTACTGGTGGTTGACTGCCCCCCAGCCCAGAGTGTGCATGGAAAATTGTCTGGCAGCCTCCCTGACAGCAAGCAGTGATAGTGCCCATGAAGGGGACCTTGTTGGGCCCGCCCCTTTCACGGTTATCGCTTCTCGGCCTTTTGGCTAAGATCAAGTGTAGTATCTGTTCTTATCAGTTTAATATCTGATACGTCCCCTATCTGGGGACCATATATTAAATGGATTTTTGAGAACGGGGGCTGATTTCGAAGCTTGCTTCCGTCGCCCTATGCATTGACCCGATATGGCAGTATCTTCGGGTACAGTGCACCACCCCCTTACAGGGTTAAAAAGAAAGATTCCTACTTTCATTGCTACCTGCTTGCTTGCTGGCTAGCCAGCTAGCCAGCCCTGTGGGCCTTGCTGCTGCTGCTTCTGCAGCCAAAAAACAAAAGGTGGTGCTGCTGCTGCTGCTTCTGCTGCTTCTGCTTCTGCTTGTGTCTGGCCGCTGTTGGAGCGTCCAGGCACAGGACTTCTGCTGCTGCTGACTAAATGGCCTCCTTAATTGGATCATTTGAGTAGCCAGCACACCTGTGCAGGTAGGGCATGACATGATAGGCAGCTGCCTTGATAGCGGGTGGGTGCTGAATGTTCCTAATTGACAAAATAAGATTAATGCTTATGAAGAAATATAAAATCTCATCCCTTCCCCAATATCGCGCCACACCCCTACCCCTTAATTCCCTGGTTGAACTTGATGGACATATGTCTTTTTTCGACCGTACTAACTATGTAACTATGTAACATAACATGGGGGGGGGGGGGGGGGTCTCCTGGCTGTTCACACAGGTGTGTCATTGCTGTACATTGACCATGCATTGCTTCTGTGGTATTGCAAAGGCAAAGACAAATGCTTCCAGCCATCCATTGCACTAATGGATTGGTCATCAGCTGGCTGTCTATGTCCCGCATCAATATAGACCAAAGTACAGAGGGTTAGGCTATGCTATTGTGCACCTACCTGATGCATCAGAAGGTGCGAGGCCCTTGCTAAATTCTGTGCACAGACTTTGAGATCTATGCTTTAGACTGTATCTAAACCTGCTCCAACATGGACTGACATTCTGGCCTACTTTCAGCCGATGCGACTTGTCTGTCGCTGAACAGTCGCTTTTTATGTATTCAGCACCTATGTATAATGTTGTAAAAATGCTCTAGAAGCTAAAGTCGCAGAAATGTCGCACATATTTGGCCTGCAACTTTCTGTGCGACAAATTCAGACAGGAAAAATCAGTATAAATCCTTAGAAAATTATCCCCCAGTGTCTCCATCTGCTGGCGGTATTGAATAAGCATTGCTGCACTGATGGGGTATGCATTAGACGAAAAAAAAGAAGAAAAAGAAGAATAATACGCCCAGAAAAGAGGCGAAAAGGAGAAAAACGTAAAAAAACGTGAAAAAAAAGTAAGAGGAAGAGAAGGGAAAAAAAGGTGGAAATGGGTTTAAAAGTGATTTCGGCGGAGAAATATATATATATATATATATATATATATATATATATATATATATACGCGCACACACACACATATATATAAACGTATTCTCCGTTGAGATATTGCAGCCGCTGCTGTGTCCAGGCCCAGGAGCCTTAGCACTGTGCTATGATGTCACTCAATACCACTGACATCACTAGGTGTAAACAACATCTCTCCTTTGCTGTGTATGTGACTATGGAGCTGTTTGGTGATGTCGTCTATTACGGCCTTCATAGAAGCAACAGGAGATTGTTGCATCCATCTAGAACCCTCAGAACTACAGTGCTATGATGTCACTCACTTCCACAGGCCTTGCAGAGTGTAAACAACAACAACCCAGCTTTGTTGTGTATGTAACCATAGGGATTTGTGATGTCACCTAGAACCTTCACAGCAGCGACAGCTTTATGAGGAGCATCAGCACTGCTCTGCCTGAGCAGAACCATCACCGCCATAGGTTGTCAAATAACCCGGATTTAACCCACACAGGTAAGTCCAATGGGGTGCAGGCATGTCCTCTATGCTTACAGCTTCCCGTGGGTGTTGGTTTGATACCGTTTGGGGACAGCCAAGGAGGCATCTGCAGGCAACAAAGGTAGGTGTGTGCTTGTGTGTGTGTTTCCTATGCAGATCCTAAGCCCAGTGTCACATGCAAGTAGGAGGAGTAAGAAGGGTTCCTGGCAAATCCGGGTTATGGATTGCATTTAAAAAGGCCCCGTGGGAGTGCAATGGGCCCCTGTCTTGCTGCTTAGCAATAATGGTATGGGTTTAGGTTCTGCTGTGTGTACTGGTGGTTGACTGCCCCCCAGCCCAGAGTGTGCATGGAAAATTGTCTGGCAGCCTCCCTGACAGCAAGCAGTGATAGTGCCCATGAAGGGGACCTTGTTGGGCCCGCCCCTTTCACGGTTATCGCTTCTCGGCCTTTTGGCTAAGATCAAGTGTAGTATCTGTTCTTATCAGTTTAATATCTGATACGTCCCCTATCTGGGGACCATATATTAAATGGATTTTTGAGAACGGGGGCTGATTTCGAAGCTTGCTTCCGTCGCCCTATGCATTGACCCGATATGGCAGTATCTTCGGGTACAGTGCACCACCCCCTTACAGGGTTAAAAAGAAAGATTCCTACTTTCATTGCTACCTGCTTGCTTGCTGGCTAGCCAGCTAGCCAGCCCTGTGGGCCTTGCTGCTGCTGCTTCTGCAGCCAAAAAACAAAAGGTGGTGCTGCTGCTGCTGCTTCTGCTGCTTCTGCTTCTGCTTGTGTCTGGCCGCTGTTGGAGCGTCCAGGCACAGGACTTCTGCTGCTGCTGACTAAATGGCCTCCTTAATTGGATCATTTGAGTAGCCAGCACACCTGTGCAGGTAGGGCATGACATGATAGGCAGCTGCCTTGATAGCGGGTGGGTGCTGAATGTTCCTAATTGACAAAATAAGATTAATGCTTATGAAGAAATATAAAATCTCATCCCTTCCCCAATATCGCGCCACACCCCTACCCCTTAATTCCCTGGTTGAACTTGATGGACATATGTCTTTTTTCGACCGTACTAACTATGTAACTATGTAACATAACATGGGGGGGGGGGGGGGGGGCTCCTGGCTGTTCACACAGGTGTGTCATTGCTGTACATTGACCATGCATTGCTTCTGTGGTATTGCAAAGGCAAAGACAAATGCTTCCAGCCATCCATTGCACTAATGGATTGGTCATCAGCTGGCTGTCTATGTCCCGCATCAATATAGACCAAAGTACAGAGGGTTAGGCTATGCTATTGTGCACCTACCTGATGCATCAGAAGGTGCGAGGCCCTTGCTAAATTCTGTGCACAGACTTTGAGATCTATGCTTTAGACTGTATCTAAACCTGCTCCAACATGGACTGACATTCTGGCCTACTTTCAGCCGATGCGACTTGTCTGTCGCTGAACAGTCGCTTTTTATGTATTCAGCACCTATGTATAATGTTGTAAAAATGCTCTAGAAGCTAAAGTCGCAGAAATGTCGCACATATTTGGCCTGCAACTTTCTGTGCGACAAATTCAGACAGGAAAAATCAGTATAAATCCTTAGAAAATTATCCCCCAGTGTCTCCATCTGCTGGCGGTATTGAATAAGCATTGCTGCACTGATGGGGTATGCATTAGACGAAAAAAAAGAAGAAAAAGAAGAATAATACGCCCAGAAAAGAGGCGAAAAGGAGAAAAACGTAAAAAAACGTGAAAAAAAAGTAAGAGGAAGAGAAGGGAAAAAAAGGTGGAAATGGGTTTAAAAGTGATTTCGGCGGAGAAATATATATATATATATATATATATATATATATATATATATACGCGCACACACACACATATATATAAACGTATTCTCCGTTGAGATATTGCAGCCGCTGCTGTGTCCAGGCCCAGGAGCCTTAGCACTGTGCTATGATGTCACTCAATACCACTGACATCACTAGGTGTAAACAACATCTCTCCTTTGCTGTGTATGTGACTATGGAGCTGTTTGGTGATGTCGTCTATTACGGCCTTCATAGAAGCAACAGGAGATTGTTGCATCCATCTAGAACCCTCAGAACTACAGTGCTATGATGTCACTCACTTCCACAGGCCTTGCAGAGTGTAAACAACAACAACCCAGCTTTGTTGTGTATGTAACCATAGGGATTTGTGATGTCACCTAGAACCTTCACAGCAGCGACAGCTTTATGAGGAGCATCAGCACTGCTCTGCCTGAGCAGAACCATCACCGCCATAGGTTGTCAAATAACCCGGATTTAACCCACACAGGTAAGTCCAATGGGGTGCAGGCATGTCCTCTATGCTTACAGCTTCCCGTGGGTGTTGGTTTGATACCGTTTGGGGACAGCCAAGGAGGCATCTGCAGGCAACAAAGGTAGGTGTGTGCTTGTGTGTGTGTTTCCTATGCAGATCCTAAGCCCAGTGTCACATGCAAGTAGGAGGAGTAAGAAGGGTTCCTGGCAAATCCGGGTTATGGATTGCATTTAAAAAGGCCCCGTGGGAGTGCAATGGGCCCCTGTCTTGCTGCTTAGCAATAATGGTATGGGTTTAGGTTCTGCTGTGTGTACTGGTGGTTGACTGCCCCCCAGCCCAGAGTGTGCATGGAAAATTGTCTGGCAGCCTCCCTGACAGCAAGCAGTGATAGTGCCCATGAAGGGGACCTTGTTGGGCCCGCCCCTTTCACGGTTATCGCTTCTCGGCCTTTTGGCTAAGATCAAGTGTAGTATCTGTTCTTATCAGTTTAATATCTGATACGTCCCCTATCTGGGGACCATATATTAAATGGATTTTTGAGAACGGGGGCTGATTTCGAAGCTTGCTTCCGTCGCCCTATGCATTGACCCGATATGGCAGTATCTTCGGGTACAGTGCACCACCCCCTTACAGGGTTAAAAAGAAAGATTCCTACTTTCATTGCTACCTGCTTGCTTGCTGGCTAGCCAGCTAGCCAGCCCTGTGGGCCTTGCTGCTGCTGCTTCTGCAGCCAAAAAACAAAAGGTGGTGCTGCTGCTGCTGCTTCTGCTGCTTCTGCTTCTGCTTGTGTCTGGCCGCTGTTGGAGCGTCCAGGCACAGGACTTCTGCTGCTGCTGACTAAATGGCCTCCTTAATTGGATCATTTGAGTAGCCAGCACACCTGTGCAGGTAGGGCATGACATGATAGGCAGCTGCCTTGATAGCGGGTGGGTGCTGAATGTTCCTAATTGACAAAATAAGATTAATGCTTATGAAGAAATATAAAATCTCATCCCTTCCCCAATATCGCGCCACACCCCTACCCCTTAATTCCCTGGTTGAACTTGATGGACATATGTCTTTTTTCGACCGTACTAACTATGTAACTATGTAACATAACATGGGGGGGGGGGGGGGGTCTCCTGGCTGTTCACACAGGTGTGTCATTGCTGTACATTGACCATGCATTGCTTCTGTGGTATTGCAAAGGCAAAGACAAATGCTTCCAGCCATCCATTGCACTAATGGATTGGTCATCAGCTGGCTGTCTATGTCCCGCATCAATATAGACCAAAGTACAGAGGGTTAGGCTATGCTATTGTGCACCTACCTGATGCATCAGAAGGTGCGAGGCCCTTGCTAAATTCTGTGCACAGACTTTGAGATCTATGCTTTAGACTGTATCTAAACCTGCTCCAACATGGACTGACATTCTGGCCTACTTTCAGCCGATGCGACTTGTCTGTCGCTGAACAGTCGCTTTTTATGTATTCAGCACCTATGTATAATGTTGTAAAAATGCTCTAGAAGCTAAAGTCGCAGAAATGTCGCACATATTTGGCCTGCAACTTTCTGTGCGACAAATTCAGACAGGAAAAATCAGTATAAATCCTTAGAAAATTATCCCCCAGTGTCTCCATCTGCTGGCGGTATTGAATAAGCATTGCTGCACTGATGGGGTATGCATTAGACGAAAAAAAAGAAGAAAAAGAAGAATAATACGCCCAGAAAAGAGGCGAAAAGGAGAAAAACGTAAAAAAACGTGAAAAAAAAGTAAGAGGAAGAGAAGGGAAAAAAAGGTGGAAATGGGTTTAAAAGTGATTTCGGCGGAGAAATATATATATATATATATATATATATATATATATATATATATATATACGCGCACACACACACATATATATAAACGTATTCTCCGTTGAGATATTGCAGCCGCTGCTGTGTCCAGGCCCAGGAGCCTTAGCACTGTGCTATGATGTCACTCAATACCACTGACATCACTAGGTGTAAACAACATCTCTCCTTTGCTGTGTATGTGACTATGGAGCTGTTTGGTGATGTCGTCTATTACGGCCTTCATAGAAGCAACAGGAGATTGTTGCATCCATCTAGAACCCTCAGAACTACAGTGCTATGATGTCACTCACTTCCACAGGCCTTGCAGAGTGTAAACAACAACAACCCAGCTTTGTTGTGTATGTAACCATAGGGATTTGTGATGTCACCTAGAACCTTCACAGCAGCGACAGCTTTATGAGGAGCATCAGCACTGCTCTGCCTGAGCAGAACCATCACCGCCATAGGTTGTCAAATAACCCGGATTTAACCCACACAGGTAAGTCCAATGGGGTGCAGGCATGTCCTCTATGCTTACAGCTTCCCGTGGGTGTTGGTTTGATACCGTTTGGGGACAGCCAAGGAGGCATCTGCAGGCAACAAAGGTAGGTGTGTGCTTGTGTGTGTGTTTCCTATGCAGATCCTAAGCCCAGTGTCACATGCAAGTAGGAGGAGTAAGAAGGGTTCCTGGCAAATCCGGGTTATGGATTGCATTTAAAAAGGCCCCGTGGGAGTGCAATGGGCCCCTGTCTTGCTGCTTAGCAATAATGGTATGGGTTTAGGTTCTGCTGTGTGTACTGGTGGTTGACTGCCCCCCAGCCCAGAGTGTGCATGGAAAATTGTCTGGCAGCCTCCCTGACAGCAAGCAGTGATAGTGCCCATGAAGGGGACCTTGTTGGGCCCGCCCCTTTCACGGTTATCGCTTCTCGGCCTTTTGGCTAAGATCAAGTGTAGTATCTGTTCTTATCAGTTTAATATCTGATACGTCCCCTATCTGGGGACCATATATTAAATGGATTTTTGAGAACGGGGGCTGATTTCGAAGCTTGCTTCCGTCGCCCTATGCATTGACCCGATATGGCAGTATCTTCGGGTACAGTGCACCACCCCCTTACAGGGTTAAAAAGAAAGATTCCTACTTTCATTGCTACCTGCTTGCTTGCTGGCTAGCCAGCTAGCCAGCCCTGTGGGCCTTGCTGCTGCTGCTTCTGCAGCCAAAAAACAAAAGGTGGTGCTGCTGCTGCTGCTTCTGCTGCTTCTGCTTCTGCTTGTGTCTGGCCGCTGTTGGAGCGTCCAGGCACAGGACTTCTGCTGCTGCTGACTAAATGGCCTCCTTAATTGGATCATTTGAGTAGCCAGCACACCTGTGCAGGTAGGGCATGACATGATAGGCAGCTGCCTTGATAGCGGGTGGGTGCTGAATGTTCCTAATTGACAAAATAAGATTAATGCTTATGAAGAAATATAAAATCTCATCCCTTCCCCAATATCGCGCCACACCCCTACCCCTTAATTCCCTGGTTGAACTTGATGGACATATGTCTTTTTTCGACCGTACTAACTATGTAACTATGTAACATAACATGGGGGGGGGGGGGGGGGTCTCCTGGCTGTTCACACAGGTGTGTCATTGCTGTACATTGACCATGCATTGCTTCTGTGGTATTGCAAAGGCAAAGACAAATGCTTCCAGCCATCCATTGCACTAATGGATTGGTCATCAGCTGGCTGTCTATGTCCCGCATCAATATAGACCAAAGTACAGAGGGTTAGGCTATGCTATTGTGCACCTACCTGATGCATCAGAAGGTGCGAGGCCCTTGCTAAATTCTGTGCACAGACTTTGAGATCTATGCTTTAGACTGTATCTAAACCTGCTCCAACATGGACTGACATTCTGGCCTACTTTCAGCCGATGCGACTTGTCTGTCGCTGAACAGTCGCTTTTTATGTATTCAGCACCTATGTATAATGTTGTAAAAATGCTCTAGAAGCTAAAGTCGCAGAAATGTCGCACATATTTGGCCTGCAACTTTCTGTGCGACAAATTCAGACAGGAAAAATCAGTATAAATCCTTAGAAAATTATCCCCCAGTGTCTCCATCTGCTGGCGGTATTGAATAAGCATTGCTGCACTGATGGGGTATGCATTAGACGAAAAAAAAGAAGAAAAAGAAGAATAATACGCCCAGAAAAGAGGCGAAAAGGAGAAAAACGTAAAAAAACGTGAAAAAAAAGTAAGAGGAAGAGAAGGGAAAAAAAGGTGGAAATGGGTTTAAAAGTGATTTCGGCGGAGAAATATATATATATATATATATATATATATATATATATATATATATACGCGCACACACACACATATATATAAACGTATTCTCCGTTGAGATATTGCAGCCGCTGCTGTGTCCAGGCCCAGGAGCCTTAGCACTGTGCTATGATGTCACTCAATACCACTGACATCACTAGGTGTAAACAACATCTCTCCTTTGCTGTGTATGTGACTATGGAGCTGTTTGGTGATGTCGTCTATTACGGCCTTCATAGAAGCAACAGGAGATTGTTGCATCCATCTAGAACCCTCAGAACTACAGTGCTATGATGTCACTCACTTCCACAGGCCTTGCAGAGTGTAAACAACAACAACCCAGCTTTGTTGTGTATGTAACCATAGGGATTTGTGATGTCACCTAGAACCTTCACAGCAGCGACAGCTTTATGAGGAGCATCAGCACTGCTCTGCCTGAGCAGAACCATCACCGCCATAGGTTGTCAAATAACCCGGATTTAACCCACACAGGTAAGTCCAATGGGGTGCAGGCATGTCCTCTATGCTTACAGCTTCCCGTGGGTGTTGGTTTGATACCGTTTGGGGACAGCCAAGGAGGCATCTGCAGGCAACAAAGGTAGGTGTGTGCTTGTGTGTGTGTTTCCTATGCAGATCCTAAGCCCAGTGTCACATGCAAGTAGGAGGAGTAAGAAGGGTTCCTGGCAAATCCGGGTTATGGATTGCATTTAAAAAGGCCCCGTGGGAGTGCAATGGGCCCCTGTCTTGCTGCTTAGCAATAATGGTATGGGTTTAGGTTCTGCTGTGTGTACTGGTGGTTGACTGCCCCCCAGCCCAGAGTGTGCATGGAAAATTGTCTGGCAGCCTCCCTGACAGCAAGCAGTGATAGTGCCCATGAAGGGGACCTTGTTGGGCCCGCCCCTTTCACGGTTATCGCTTCTCGGCCTTTTGGCTAAGATCAAGTGTAGTATCTGTTCTTATCAGTTTAATATCTGATACGTCCCCTATCTGGGGACCATATATTAAATGGATTTTTGAGAACGGGGGCTGATTTCGAAGCTTGCTTCCGTCGCCCTATGCATTGACCCGATATGGCAGTATCTTCGGGTACAGTGCACCACCCCCTTACAGGGTTAAAAAGAAAGATTCCTACTTTCATTGCTACCTGCTTGCTTGCTGGCTAGCCAGCTAGCCAGCCCTGTGGGCCTTGCTGCTGCTGCTTCTGCAGCCAAAAAACAAAAGGTGGTGCTGCTGCTGCTGCTTCTGCTGCTTCTGCTTCTGCTTGTGTCTGGCCGCTGTTGGAGCGTCCAGGCACAGGACTTCTGCTGCTGCTGACTAAATGGCCTCCTTAATTGGATCATTTGAGTAGCCAGCACACCTGTGCAGGTAGGGCATGACATGATAGGCAGCTGCCTTGATAGCGGGTGGGTGCTGAATGTTCCTAATTGACAAAATAAGATTAATGCTTATGAAGAAATATAAAATCTCATCCCTTCCCCAATATCGCGCCACACCCCTACCCCTTAATTCCCTGGTTGAACTTGATGGACATATGTCTTTTTTCGACCGTACTAACTATGTAACTATGTAACATAACATGGGGGGGGGGGGGGGGTCTCCTGGCTGTTCACACAGGTGTGTCATTGCTGTACATTGACCATGCATTGCTTCTGTGGTATTGCAAAGGCAAAGACAAATGCTTCCAGCCATCCATTGCACTAATGGATTGGTCATCAGCTGGCTGTCTATGTCCCGCATCAATATAGACCAAAGTACAGAGGGTTAGGCTATGCTATTGTGCACCTACCTGATGCATCAGAAGGTGCGAGGCCCTTGCTAAATTCTGTGCACAGACTTTGAGATCTATGCTTTAGACTGTATCTAAACCTGCTCCAACATGGACTGACATTCTGGCCTACTTTCAGCCGATGCGACTTGTCTGTCGCTGAACAGTCGCTTTTTATGTATTCAGCACCTATGTATAATGTTGTAAAAATGCTCTAGAAGCTAAAGTCGCAGAAATGTCGCACATATTTGGCCTGCAACTTTCTGTGCGACAAATTCAGACAGGAAAAATCAGTATAAATCCTTAGAAAATTATCCCCCAGTGTCTCCATCTGCTGGCGGTATTGAATAAGCATTGCTGCACTGATGGGGTATGCATTAGACGAAAAAAAAGAAGAAAAAGAAGAATAATACGCCCAGAAAAGAGGCGAAAAGGAGAAAAACGTAAAAAAACGTGAAAAAAAAGTAAGAGGAAGAGAAGGGAAAAAAAGGTGGAAATGGGTTTAAAAGTGATTTCGGCGGAGAAATATATATATATATATATATATATATATATATATATATATATATACGCGCACACACACACATATATATAAACGTATTCTCCGTTGAGATATTGCAGCCGCTGCTGTGTCCAGGCCCAGGAGCCTTAGCACTGTGCTATGATGTCACTCAATACCACTGACATCACTAGGTGTAAACAACATCTCTCCTTTGCTGTGTATGTGACTATGGAGCTGTTTGGTGATGTCGTCTATTACGGCCTTCATAGAAGCAACAGGAGATTGTTGCATCCATCTAGAACCCTCAGAACTACAGTGCTATGATGTCACTCACTTCCACAGGCCTTGCAGAGTGTAAACAACAACAACCCAGCTTTGTTGTGTATGTAACCATAGGGATTTGTGATGTCACCTAGAACCTTCACAGCAGCGACAGCTTTATGAGGAGCATCAGCACTGCTCTGCCTGAGCAGAACCATCACCGCCATAGGTTGTCAAATAACCCGGATTTAACCCACACAGGTAAGTCCAATGGGGTGCAGGCATGTCCTCTATGCTTACAGCTTCCCGTGGGTGTTGGTTTGATACCGTTTGGGGACAGCCAAGGAGGCATCTGCAGGCAACAAAGGTAGGTGTGTGCTTGTGTGTGTGTTTCCTATGCAGATCCTAAGCCCAGTGTCACATGCAAGTAGGAGGAGTAAGAAGGGTTCCTGGCAAATCCGGGTTATGGATTGCATTTAAAAAGGCCCCGTGGGAGTGCAATGGGCCCCTGTCTTGCTGCTTAGCAATAATGGTATGGGTTTAGGTTCTGCTGTGTGTACTGGTGGTTGACTGCCCCCCAGCCCAGAGTGTGCATGGAAAATTGTCTGGCAGCCTCCCTGACAGCAAGCAGTGATAGTGCCCATGAAGGGGACCTTGTTGGGCCCGCCCCTTTCACGGTTATCGCTTCTCGGCCTTTTGGCTAAGATCAAGTGTAGTATCTGTTCTTATCAGTTTAATATCTGATACGTCCCCTATCTGGGGACCATATATTAAATGGATTTTTGAGAACGGGGGCTGATTTCGAAGCTTGCTTCCGTCGCCCTATGCATTGACCCGATATGGCAGTATCTTCGGGTACAGTGCACCACCCCCTTACAGGGTTAAAAAGAAAGATTCCTACTTTCATTGCTACCTGCTTGCTTGCTGGCTAGCCAGCTAGCCAGCCCTGTGGGCCTTGCTGCTGCTGCTTCTGCAGCCAAAAAACAAAAGGTGGTGCTGCTGCTGCTGCTTCTGCTGCTTCTGCTTCTGCTTGTGTCTGGCCGCTGTTGGAGCGTCCAGGCACAGGACTTCTGCTGCTGCTGACTAAATGGCCTCCTTAATTGGATCATTTGAGTAGCCAGCACACCTGTGCAGGTAGGGCATGACATGATAGGCAGCTGCCTTGATAGCGGGTGGGTGCTGAATGTTCCTAATTGACAAAATAAGATTAATGCTTATGAAGAAATATAAAATCTCATCCCTTCCCCAATATCGCGCCACACCCCTACCCCTTAATTCCCTGGTTGAACTTGATGGACATATGTCTTTTTTCGACCGTACTAACTATGTAACTATGTAACATAACATGGGGGGGGGGGGGGGGGTCTCCTGGCTGTTCACACAGGTGTGTCATTGCTGTACATTGACCATGCATTGCTTCTGTGGTATTGCAAAGGCAAAGACAAATGCTTCCAGCCATCCATTGCACTAATGGATTGGTCATCAGCTGGCTGTCTATGTCCCGCATCAATATAGACCAAAGTACAGAGGGTTAGGCTATGCTATTGTGCACCTACCTGATGCATCAGAAGGTGCGAGGCCCTTGCTAAATTCTGTGCACAGACTTTGAGATCTATGCTTTAGACTGTATCTAAACCTGCTCCAACATGGACTGACATTCTGGCCTACTTTCAGCCGATGCGACTTGTCTGTCGCTGAACAGTCGCTTTTTATGTATTCAGCACCTATGTATAATGTTGTAAAAATGCTCTAGAAGCTAAAGTCGCAGAAATGTCGCACATATTTGGCCTGCAACTTTCTGTGCGACAAATTCAGACAGGAAAAATCAGTATAAATCCTTAGAAAATTATCCCCCAGTGTCTCCATCTGCTGGCGGTATTGAATAAGCATTGCTGCACTGATGGGGTATGCATTAGACGAAAAAAAAGAAGAAAAAGAAGAATAATACGCCCAGAAAAGAGGCGAAAAGGAGAAAAACGTAAAAAAACGTGAAAAAAAAGTAAGAGGAAGAGAAGGGAAAAAAAGGTGGAAATGGGTTTAAAAGTGATTTCGGCGGAGAAAATATATATATATATATATATATATATATATATATATATATATATATATACGCGCACACACACACATATATATAAACGTATTCTCCGTTGAGATATTGCAGCCGCTGCTGTGTCCAGGCCCAGGAGCCTTAGCACTGTGCTATGATGTCACTCAATACCACTGACATCACTAGGTGTAAACAACATCTCTCCTTTGCTGTGTATGTGACTATGGAGCTGTTTGGTGATGTCGTCTATTACGGCCTTCATAGAAGCAACAGGAGATTGTTGCATCCATCTAGAACCCTCAGAACTACAGTGCTATGATGTCACTCACTTCCACAGGCCTTGCAGAGTGTAAACAACAACAACCCAGCTTTGTTGTGTATGTAACCATAGGGATTTGTGATGTCACCTAGAACCTTCACAGCAGCGACAGCTTTATGAGGAGCATCAGCACTGCTCTGCCTGAGCAGAACCATCACCGCCATAGGTTGTCAAATAACCCGGATTTAACCCACACAGGTAAGTCCAATGGGGTGCAGGCATGTCCTCTATGCTTACAGCTTCCCGTGGGTGTTGGTTTGATACCGTTTGGGGACAGCCAAGGAGGCATCTGCAGGCAACAAAGGTAGGTGTGTGCTTGTGTGTGTGTTTCCTATGCAGATCCTAAGCCCAGTGTCACATGCAAGTAGGAGGAGTAAGAAGGGTTCCTGGCAAATCCGGGTTATGGATTGCATTTAAAAAGGCCCCGTGGGAGTGCAATGGGCCCCTGTCTTGCTGCTTAGCAATAATGGTATGGGTTTAGGTTCTGCTGTGTGTACTGGTGGTTGACTGCCCCCCAGCCCAGAGTGTGCATGGAAAATTGTCTGGCAGCCTCCCTGACAGCAAGCAGTGATAGTGCCCATGAAGGGGACCTTGTTGGGCCCGCCCCTTTCACGGTTATCGCTTCTCGGCCTTTTGGCTAAGATCAAGTGTAGTATCTGTTCTTATCAGTTTAATATCTGATACGTCCCCTATCTGGGGACCATATATTAAATGGATTTTTGAGAACGGGGGCTGATTTCGAAGCTTGCTTCCGTCGCCCTATGCATTGACCCGATATGGCAGTATCTTCGGGTACAGTGCACCACCCCCTTACAGGGTTAAAAAGAAAGATTCCTACTTTCATTGCTACCTGCTTGCTTGCTGGCTAGCCAGCTAGCCAGCCCTGTGGGCCTTGCTGCTGCTGCTTCTGCAGCCAAAAAACAAAAGGTGGTGCTGCTGCTGCTGCTTCTGCTGCTTCTGCTTCTGCTTGTGTCTGGCCGCTGTTGGAGCGTCCAGGCACAGGACTTCTGCTGCTGCTGACTAAATGGCCTCCTTAATTGGATCATTTGAGTAGCCAGCACACCTGTGCAGGTAGGGCATGACATGATAGGCAGCTGCCTTGATAGCGGGTGGGTGCTGAATGTTCCTAATTGACAAAATAAGATTAATGCTTATGAAGAAATATAAAATCTCATCCCTTCCCCAATATCGCGCCACACCCCTACCCCTTAATTCCCTGGTTGAACTTGATGGACATATGTCTTTTTTCGACCGTACTAACTATGTAACTATGTAACATAACATGGGGGGGGGGGGGGGGGGTCTCCTGGCTGTTCACACAGGTGTGTCATTGCTGTACATTGACCATGCATTGCTTCTGTGGTATTGCAAAGGCAAAGACAAATGCTTCCAGCCATCCATTGCACTAATGGATTGGTCATCAGCTGGCTGTCTATGTCCCGCATCAATATAGACCAAAGTACAGAGGGTTAGGCTATGCTATTGTGCACCTACCTGATGCATCAGAAGGTGCGAGGCCCTTGCTAAATTCTGTGCACAGACTTTGAGATCTATGCTTTAGACTGTATCTAAACCTGCTCCAACATGGACTGACATTCTGGCCTACTTTCAGCCGATGCGACTTGTCTGTCGCTGAACAGTCGCTTTTTATGTATTCAGCACCTATGTATAATGTTGTAAAAATGCTCTAGAAGCTAAAGTCGCAGAAATGTCGCACATATTTGGCCTGCAACTTTCTGTGCGACAAATTCAGACAGGAAAAATCAGTATAAATCCTTAGAAAATTATCCCCCAGTGTCTCCATCTGCTGGCGGTATTGAATAAGCATTGCTGCACTGATGGGGTATGCATTAGACGAAAAAAAAGAAGAAAAAGAAGAATAATACGCCCAGAAAAGAGGCGAAAAGGAGAAAAACGTAAAAAAACGTGAAAAAAAAGTAAGAGGAAGAGAAGGGAAAAAAAGGTGGAAATGGGTTTAAAAGTGATTTCGGCGGAGATATATATATATATATATATATATATATATATATATATATATATATACGCGCACACACACACATATATATAAACGTATTCTCCGTTGAGATATTGCAGCCGCTGCTGTGTCCAGGCCCAGGAGCCTTAGCACTGTGCTATGATGTCACTCAATACCACTGACATCACTAGGTGTAAACAACATCTCTCCTTTGCTGTGTATGTGACTATGGAGCTGTTTGGTGATGTCGTCTATTACGGCCTTCATAGAAGCAACAGGAGATTGTTGCATCCATCTAGAACCCTCAGAACTACAGTGCTATGATGTCACTCACTTCCACAGGCCTTGCAGAGTGTAAACAACAACAACCCAGCTTTGTTGTGTATGTAACCATAGGGATTTGTGATGTCACCTAGAACCTTCACAGCAGCGACAGCTTTATGAGGAGCATCAGCACTGCTCTGCCTGAGCAGAACCATCACCGCCATAGGTTGTCAAATAACCCGGATTTAACCCACACAGGTAAGTCCAATGGGGTGCAGGCATGTCCTCTATGCTTACAGCTTCCCGTGGGTGTTGGTTTGATACCGTTTGGGGACAGCCAAGGAGGCATCTGCAGGCAACAAAGGTAGGTGTGTGCTTGTGTGTGTGTTTCCTATGCAGATCCTAAGCCCAGTGTCACATGCAAGTAGGAGGAGTAAGAAGGGTTCCTGGCAAATCCGGGTTATGGATTGCATTTAAAAAGGCCCCGTGGGAGTGCAATGGGCCCCTGTCTTGCTGCTTAGCAATAATGGTATGGGTTTAGGTTCTGCTGTGTGTACTGGTGGTTGACTGCCCCCCAGCCCAGAGTGTGCATGGAAAATTGTCTGGCAGCCTCCCTGACAGCAAGCAGTGATAGTGCCCATGAAGGGGACCTTGTTGGGCCCGCCCCTTTCACGGTTATCGCTTCTCGGCCTTTTGGCTAAGATCAAGTGTAGTATCTGTTCTTATCAGTTTAATATCTGATACGTCCCCTATCTGGGGACCATATATTAAATGGATTTTTGAGAACGGGGGCTGATTTCGAAGCTTGCTTCCGTCGCCCTATGCATTGACCCGATATGGCAGTATCTTCGGGTACAGTGCACCACCCCCTTACAGGGTTAAAAAGAAAGATTCCTACTTTCATTGCTACCTGCTTGCTTGCTGGCTAGCCAGCTAGCCAGCCCTGTGGGCCTTGCTGCTGCTGCTTCTGCAGCCAAAAAACAAAAGGTGGTGCTGCTGCTGCTGCTTCTGCTGCTTCTGCTTCTGCTTGTGTCTGGCCGCTGTTGGAGCGTCCAGGCACAGGACTTCTGCTGCTGCTGACTAAATGGCCTCCTTAATTGGATCATTTGAGTAGCCAGCACACCTGTGCAGGTAGGGCATGACATGATAGGCAGCTGCCTTGATAGCGGGTGGGTGCTGAATGTTCCTAATTGACAAAATAAGATTAATGCTTATGAAGAAATATAAAATCTCATCCCTTCCCCAATATCGCGCCACACCCCTACCCCTTAATTCCCTGGTTGAACTTGATGGACATATGTCTTTTTTCGACCGTACTAACTATGTAACTATGTAACATAACATGGGGGGGGGGGGGGGGGGTCTCCTGGCTGTTCACACAGGTGTGTCATTGCTGTACATTGACCATGCATTGCTTCTGTGGTATTGCAAAGGCAAAGACAAATGCTTCCAGCCATCCATTGCACTAATGGATTGGTCATCAGCTGGCTGTCTATGTCCCGCATCAATATAGACCAAAGTACAGAGGGTTAGGCTATGCTATTGTGCACCTACCTGATGCATCAGAAGGTGCGAGGCCCTTGCTAAATTCTGTGCACAGACTTTGAGATCTATGCTTTAGACTGTATCTAAACCTGCTCCAACATGGACTGACATTCTGGCCTACTTTCAGCCGATGCGACTTGTCTGTCGCTGAACAGTCGCTTTTTATGTATTCAGCACCTATGTATAATGTTGTAAAAATGCTCTAGAAGCTAAAGTCGCAGAAATGTCGCACATATTTGGCCTGCAACTTTCTGTGCGACAAATTCAGACAGGAAAAATCAGTATAAATCCTTAGAAAATTATCCCCCAGTGTCTCCATCTGCTGGCGGTATTGAATAAGCATTGCTGCACTGATGGGGTATGCATTAGACGAAAAAAAAGAAGAAAAAGAAGAATAATACGCCCAGAAAAGAGGCGAAAAGGAGAAAAACGTAAAAAAACGTGAAAAAAAAGTAAGAGGAAGAGAAGGGAAAAAAAGGTGGAAATGGGTTTAAAAGTGATTTCGGCGGAGAATATATATATATATATATATATATATATATATATATATATATATATACGCGCACACACACACATATATATAAACGTATTCTCCGTTGAGATATTGCAGCCGCTGCTGTGTCCAGGCCCAGGAGCCTTAGCACTGTGCTATGATGTCACTCAATACCACTGACATCACTAGGTGTAAACAACATCTCTCCTTTGCTGTGTATGTGACTATGGAGCTGTTTGGTGATGTCGTCTATTACGGCCTTCATAGAAGCAACAGGAGATTGTTGCATCCATCTAGAACCCTCAGAACTACAGTGCTATGATGTCACTCACTTCCACAGGCCTTGCAGAGTGTAAACAACAACAACCCAGCTTTGTTGTGTATGTAACCATAGGGATTTGTGATGTCACCTAGAACCTTCACAGCAGCGACAGCTTTATGAGGAGCATCAGCACTGCTCTGCCTGAGCAGAACCATCACCGCCATAGGTTGTCAAATAACCCGGATTTAACCCACACAGGTAAGTCCAATGGGGTGCAGGCATGTCCTCTATGCTTACAGCTTCCCGTGGGTGTTGGTTTGATACCGTTTGGGGACAGCCAAGGAGGCATCTGCAGGCAACAAAGGTAGGTGTGTGCTTGTGTGTGTGTTTCCTATGCAGATCCTAAGCCCAGTGTCACATGCAAGTAGGAGGAGTAAGAAGGGTTCCTGGCAAATCCGGGTTATGGATTGCATTTAAAAAGGCCCCGTGGGAGTGCAATGGGCCCCTGTCTTGCTGCTTAGCAATAATGGTATGGGTTTAGGTTCTGCTGTGTGTACTGGTGGTTGACTGCCCCCCAGCCCAGAGTGTGCATGGAAAATTGTCTGGCAGCCTCCCTGACAGCAAGCAGTGATAGTGCCCATGAAGGGGACCTTGTTGGGCCCGCCCCTTTCACGGTTATCGCTTCTCGGCCTTTTGGCTAAGATCAAGTGTAGTATCTGTTCTTATCAGTTTAATATCTGATACGTCCCCTATCTGGGGACCATATATTAAATGGATTTTTGAGAACGGGGGCTGATTTCGAAGCTTGCTTCCGTCGCCCTATGCATTGACCCGATATGGCAGTATCTTCGGGTACAGTGCACCACCCCCTTACAGGGTTAAAAAGAAAGATTCCTACTTTCATTGCTACCTGCTTGCTTGCTGGCTAGCCAGCTAGCCAGCCCTGTGGGCCTTGCTGCTGCTGCTTCTGCAGCCAAAAAACAAAAGGTGGTGCTGCTGCTGCTGCTTCTGCTGCTTCTGCTTGTGTCTGGCCGCTGTTGGAGCGTCCAGGCACAGGACTTCTGCTGCTGCTGACTAAATGGCCTCCTTAATTGGATCATTTGAGTAGCCAGCACACCTGTGCAGGTAGGGCATGACATGATAGGCAGCTGCCTTGATAGCGGGTGGGTGCTGAATGTTCCTAATTGACAAAATAAGATTAATGCTTATGAAGAAATATAAAATCTCATCCCTTCCCCAATATCGCGCCACACCCCTACCCCTTAATTCCCTGGTTGAACTTGATGGACATATGTCTTTTTTCGACCGTACTAACTATGTAACTATGTAACATAACATGGGGGGGGGGGGGGGGGTCTCCTGGCTGTTCACACAGGTGTGTCATTGCTGTACATTGACCATGCATTGCTTCTGTGGTATTGCAAAGGCAAAGACAAATGCTTCCAGCCATCCATTGCACTAATGGATTGGTCATCAGCTGGCTGTCTATGTCCCGCATCAATATAGACCAAAGTACAGAGGGTTAGGCTATGCTATTGTGCACCTACCTGATGCATCAGAAGGTGCGAGGCCCTTGCTAAATTCTGTGCACAGACTTTGAGATCTATGCTTTAGACTGTATCTAAACCTGCTCCAACATGGACTGACATTCTGGCCTACTTTCAGCCGATGCGACTTGTCTGTCGCTGAACAGTCGCTTTTTATGTATTCAGCACCTATGTATAATGTTGTAAAAATGCTCTAGAAGCTAAAGTCGCAGAAATGTCGCACATATTTGGCCTGCAACTTTCTGTGCGACAAATTCAGACAGGAAAAATCAGTATAAATCCTTAGAAAATTATCCCCCAGTGTCTCCATCTGCTGGCGGTATTGAATAAGCATTGCTGCACTGATGGGGTATGCATTAGACGAAAAAAAAGAAGAAAAAGAAGAATAATACGCCCAGAAAAGAGGCGAAAAGGAGAAAAACGTAAAAAAACGTGAAAAAAAAGTAAGAGGAAGAGAAGGGAAAAAAAGGTGGAAATGGGTTTAAAAGTGATTTCGGCGGAGAAATATATATATATATATATATATATATATATATATATATATATATACGCGCACACACACACATATATATAAACGTATTCTCCGTTGAGATATTGCAGCCGCTGCTGTGTCCAGGCCCAGGAGCCTTAGCACTGTGCTATGATGTCACTCAATACCACTGACATCACTAGGTGTAAACAACATCTCTCCTTTGCTGTGTATGTGACTATGGAGCTGTTTGGTGATGTCGTCTATTACGGCCTTCATAGAAGCAACAGGAGATTGTTGCATCCATCTAGAACCCTCAGAACTACAGTGCTATGATGTCACTCACTTCCACAGGCCTTGCAGAGTGTAAACAACAACAACCCAGCTTTGTTGTGTATGTAACCATAGGGATTTGTGATGTCACCTAGAACCTTCACAGCAGCGACAGCTTTATGAGGAGCATCAGCACTGCTCTGCCTGAGCAGAACCATCACCGCCATAGGTTGTCAAATAACCCGGATTTAACCCACACAGGTAAGTCCAATGGGGTGCAGGCATGTCCTCTATGCTTACAGCTTCCCGTGGGTGTTGGTTTGATACCGTTTGGGGACAGCCAAGGAGGCATCTGCAGGCAACAAAGGTAGGTGTGTGCTTGTGTGTGTGTTTCCTATGCAGATCCTAAGCCCAGTGTCACATGCAAGTAGGAGGAGTAAGAAGGGTTCCTGGCAAATCCGGGTTATGGATTGCATTTAAAAAGGCCCCGTGGGAGTGCAATGGGCCCCTGTCTTGCTGCTTAGCAATAATGGTATGGGTTTAGGTTCTGCTGTGTGTACTGGTGGTTGACTGCCCCCCAGCCCAGAGTGTGCATGGAAAATTGTCTGGCAGCCTCCCTGACAGCAAGCAGTGATAGTGCCCATGAAGGGGACCTTGTTGGGCCCGCCCCTTTCACGGTTATCGCTTCTCGGCCTTTTGGCTAAGATCAAGTGTAGTATCTGTTCTTATCAGTTTAATATCTGATACGTCCCCTATCTGGGGACCATATATTAAATGGATTTTTGAGAACGGGGGCTGATTTCGAAGCTTGCTTCCGTCGCCCTATGCATTGACCCGATATGGCAGTATCTTCGGGTACAGTGCACCACCCCCTTACAGGGTTAAAAAGAAAGATTCCTACTTTCATTGCTACCTGCTTGCTTGCTGGCTAGCCAGCTAGCCAGCCCTGTGGGCCTTGCTGCTGCTGCTTCTGCAGCCAAAAAACAAAAGGTGGTGCTGCTGCTGCTGCTTCTGCTGCTTCTGCTTCTGCTTGTGTCTGGCCGCTGTTGGAGCGTCCAGGCACAGGACTTCTGCTGCTGCTGACTAAATGGCCTCCTTAATTGGATCATTTGAGTAGCCAGCACACCTGTGCAGGTAGGGCATGACATGATAGGCAGCTGCCTTGATAGCGGGTGGGTGCTGAATGTTCCTAATTGACAAAATAAGATTAATGCTTATGAAGAAATATAAAATCTCATCCCTTCCCCAATATCGCGCCACACCCCTACCCCTTAATTCCCTGGTTGAACTTGATGGACATATGTCTTTTTTCGACCGTACTAACTATGTAACTATGTAACATAACATGGGGGGGGGGGGGGGGGGTCTCCTGGCTGTTCACACAGGTGTGTCATTGCTGTACATTGACCATGCATTGCTTCTGTGGTATTGCAAAGGCAAAGACAAATGCTTCCAGCCATCCATTGCACTAATGGATTGGTCATCAGCTGGCTGTCTATGTCCCGCATCAATATAGACCAAAGTACAGAGGGTTAGGCTATGCTATTGTGCACCTACCTGATGCATCAGAAGGTGCGAGGCCCTTGCTAAATTCTGTGCACAGACTTTGAGATCTATGCTTTAGACTGTATCTAAACCTGCTCCAACATGGACTGACATTCTGGCCTACTTTCAGCCGATGCGACTTGTCTGTCGCTGAACAGTCGCTTTTTATGTATTCAGCACCTATGTATAATGTTGTAAAAATGCTCTAGAAGCTAAAGTCGCAGAAATGTCGCACATATTTGGCCTGCAACTTTCTGTGCGACAAATTCAGACAGGAAAAATCAGTATAAATCCTTAGAAAATTATCCCCCAGTGTCTCCATCTGCTGGCGGTATTGAATAAGCATTGCTGCACTGATGGGGTATGCATTAGACGAAAAAAAAGAAGAAAAAGAAGAATAATACGCCCAGAAAAGAGGCGAAAAGGAGAAAAACGTAAAAAAACGTGAAAAAAAAGTAAGAGGAAGAGAAGGGAAAAAAAGGTGGAAATGGGTTTAAAAGTGATTTCGGCGGAGAAATATATATATATATATATATATATATATATATATATATATATATACGCGCACACACACACATATATATAAACGTATTCTCCGTTGAGATATTGCAGCCGCTGCTGTGTCCAGGCCCAGGAGCCTTAGCACTGTGCTATGATGTCACTCAATACCACTGACATCACTAGGTGTAAACAACATCTCTCCTTTGCTGTGTATGTGACTATGGAGCTGTTTGGTGATGTCGTCTATTACGGCCTTCATAGAAGCAACAGGAGATTGTTGCATCCATCTAGAACCCTCAGAACTACAGTGCTATGATGTCACTCACTTCCACAGGCCTTGCAGAGTGTAAACAACAACAACCCAGCTTTGTTGTGTATGTAACCATAGGGATTTGTGATGTCACCTAGAACCTTCACAGCAGCGACAGCTTTATGAGGAGCATCAGCACTGCTCTGCCTGAGCAGAACCATCACCGCCATAGGTTGTCAAATAACCCGGATTTAACCCACACAGGTAAGTCCAATGGGGTGCAGGCATGTCCTCTATGCTTACAGCTTCCCGTGGGTGTTGGTTTGATACCGTTTGGGGACAGCCAAGGAGGCATCTGCAGGCAACAAAGGTAGGTGTGTGCTTGTGTGTGTGTTTCCTATGCAGATCCTAAGCCCAGTGTCACATGCAAGTAGGAGGAGTAAGAAGGGTTCCTGGCAAATCCGGGTTATGGATTGCATTTAAAAAGGCCCCGTGGGAGTGCAATGGGCCCCTGTCTTGCTGCTTAGCAATAATGGTATGGGTTTAGGTTCTGCTGTGTGTACTGGTGGTTGACTGCCCCCCAGCCCAGAGTGTGCATGGAAAATTGTCTGGCAGCCTCCCTGACAGCAAGCAGTGATAGTGCCCATGAAGGGGACCTTGTTGGGCCCGCCCCTTTCACGGTTATCGCTTCTCGGCCTTTTGGCTAAGATCAAGTGTAGTATCTGTTCTTATCAGTTTAATATCTGATACGTCCCCTATCTGGGGACCATATATTAAATGGATTTTTGAGAACGGGGGCTGATTTCGAAGCTTGCTTCCGTCGCCCTATGCATTGACCCGATATGGCAGTATCTTCGGGTACAGTGCACCACCCCCTTACAGGGTTAAAAAGAAAGATTCCTACTTTCATTGCTACCTGCTTGCTTGCTGGCTAGCCAGCTAGCCAGCCCTGTGGGCCTTGCTGCTGCTGCTTCTGCAGCCAAAAAACAAAAGGTGGTGCTGCTGCTGCTGCTTCTGCTGCTTCTGCTTCTGCTTGTGTCTGGCCGCTGTTGGAGCGTCCAGGCACAGGACTTCTGCTGCTGCTGACTAAATGGCCTCCTTAATTGGATCATTTGAGTAGCCAGCACACCTGTGCAGGTAGGGCATGACATGATAGGCAGCTGCCTTGATAGCGGGTGGGTGCTGAATGTTCCTAATTGACAAAATAAGATTAATGCTTATGAAGAAATATAAAATCTCATCCCTTCCCCAATATCGCGCCACACCCCTACCCCTTAATTCCCTGGTTGAACTTGATGGACATATGTCTTTTTTCGACCGTACTAACTATGTAACTATGTAACATAACATGGGGGGGGGGGGGGGGGTCTCCTGGCTGTTCACACAGGTGTGTCATTGCTGTACATTGACCATGCATTGCTTCTGTGGTATTGCAAAGGCAAAGACAAATGCTTCCAGCCATCCATTGCACTAATGGATTGGTCATCAGCTGGCTGTCTATGTCCCGCATCAATATAGACCAAAGTACAGAGGGTTAGGCTATGCTATTGTGCACCTACCTGATGCATCAGAAGGTGCGAGGCCCTTGCTAAATTCTGTGCACAGACTTTGAGATCTATGCTTTAGACTGTATCTAAACCTGCTCCAACATGGACTGACATTCTGGCCTACTTTCAGCCGATGCGACTTGTCTGTCGCTGAACAGTCGCTTTTTATGTATTCAGCACCTATGTATAATGTTGTAAAAATGCTCTAGAAGCTAAAGTCGCAGAAATGTCGCACATATTTGGCCTGCAACTTTCTGTGCGACAAATTCAGACAGGAAAAATCAGTATAAATCCTTAGAAAATTATCCCCCAGTGTCTCCATCTGCTGGCGGTATTGAATAAGCATTGCTGCACTGATGGGGTATGCATTAGACGAAAAAAAAGAAGAAAAAGAAGAATAATACGCCCAGAAAAGAGGCGAAAAGGAGAAAAACGTAAAAAAACGTGAAAAAAAAGTAAGAGGAAGAGAAGGGAAAAAAAGGTGGAAATGGGTTTAAAAGTGATTTCGGCGGAGAAATATATATATATATATATATATATATATATATATATATATATATATATACGCGCACACACACACATATATATAAACGTATTCTCCGTTGAGATATTGCAGCCGCTGCTGTGTCCAGGCCCAGGAGCCTTAGCACTGTGCTATGATGTCACTCAATACCACTGACATCACTAGGTGTAAACAACATCTCTCCTTTGCTGTGTATGTGACTATGGAGCTGTTTGGTGATGTCGTCTATTACGGCCTTCATAGAAGCAACAGGAGATTGTTGCATCCATCTAGAACCCTCAGAACTACAGTGCTATGATGTCACTCACTTCCACAGGCCTTGCAGAGTGTAAACAACAACAACCCAGCTTTGTTGTGTATGTAACCATAGGGATTTGTGATGTCACCTAGAACCTTCACAGCAGCGACAGCTTTATGAGGAGCATCAGCACTGCTCTGCCTGAGCAGAACCATCACCGCCATAGGTTGTCAAATAACCCGGATTTAACCCACACAGGTAAGTCCAATGGGGTGCAGGCATGTCCTCTATGCTTACAGCTTCCCGTGGGTGTTGGTTTGATACCGTTTGGGGACAGCCAAGGAGGCATCTGCAGGCAACAAAGGTAGGTGTGTGCTTGTGTGTGTGTTTCCTATGCAGATCCTAAGCCCAGTGTCACATGCAAGTAGGAGGAGTAAGAAGGGTTCCTGGCAAATCCGGGTTATGGATTGCATTTAAAAAGGCCCCGTGGGAGTGCAATGGGCCCCTGTCTTGCTGCTTAGCAATAATGGTATGGGTTTAGGTTCTGCTGTGTGTACTGGTGGTTGACTGCCCCCCAGCCCAGAGTGTGCATGGAAAATTGTCTGGCAGCCTCCCTGACAGCAAGCAGTGATAGTGCCCATGAAGGGGACCTTGTTGGGCCCGCCCCTTTCACGGTTATCGCTTCTCGGCCTTTTGGCTAAGATCAAGTGTAGTATCTGTTCTTATCAGTTTAATATCTGATACGTCCCCTATCTGGGGACCATATATTAAATGGATTTTTGAGAACGGGGGCTGATTTCGAAGCTTGCTTCCGTCGCCCTATGCATTGACCCGATATGGCAGTATCTTCGGGTACAGTGCACCACCCCCTTACAGGGTTAAAAAGAAAGATTCCTACTTTCATTGCTACCTGCTTGCTTGCTGGCTAGCCAGCTAGCCAGCCCTGTGGGCCTTGCTGCTGCTGCTTCTGCAGCCAAAAAACAAAAGGTGGTGCTGCTGCTGCTGCTTCTGCTGCTTCTGCTTCTGCTTGTGTCTGGCCGCTGTTGGAGCGTCCAGGCACAGGACTTCTGCTGCTGCTGACTAAATGGCCTCCTTAATTGGATCATTTGAGTAGCCAGCACACCTGTGCAGGTAGGGCATGACATGATAGGCAGCTGCCTTGATAGCGGGTGGGTGCTGAATGTTCCTAATTGACAAAATAAGATTAATGCTTATGAAGAAATATAAAATCTCATCCCTTCCCCAATATCGCGCCACACCCCTACCCCTTAATTCCCTGGTTGAACTTGATGGACATATGTCTTTTTTCGACCGTACTAACTATGTAACTATGTAACATAACATGGGGGGGGGGGGGGGGGTCTCCTGGCTGTTCACACAGGTGTGTCATTGCTGTACATTGACCATGCATTGCTTCTGTGGTATTGCAAAGGCAAAGACAAATGCTTCCAGCCATCCATTGCACTAATGGATTGGTCATCAGCTGGCTGTCTATGTCCCGCATCAATATAGACCAAAGTACAGAGGGTTAGGCTATGCTATTGTGCACCTACCTGATGCATCAGAAGGTGCGAGGCCCTTGCTAAATTCTGTGCACAGACTTTGAGATCTATGCTTTAGACTGTATCTAAACCTGCTCCAACATGGACTGACATTCTGGCCTACTTTCAGCCGATGCGACTTGTCTGTCGCTGAACAGTCGCTTTTTATGTATTCAGCACCTATGTATAATGTTGTAAAAATGCTCTAGAAGCTAAAGTCGCAGAAATGTCGCACATATTTGGCCTGCAACTTTCTGTGCGACAAATTCAGACAGGAAAAATCAGTATAAATCCTTAGAAAATTATCCCCCAGTGTCTCCATCTGCTGGCGGTATTGAATAAGCATTGCTGCACTGATGGGGTATGCATTAGACGAAAAAAAAGAAGAAAAAGAAGAATAATACGCCCAGAAAAGAGGCGAAAAGGAGAAAAACGTAAAAAAACGTGAAAAAAAAGTAAGAGGAAGAGAAGGGAAAAAAAGGTGGAAATGGGTTTAAAAGTGATTTCGGCGGAGAAATATATATATATATATATATATATATATATATATATATATATATACGCGCACACACACACATATATATAAACGTATTCTCCGTTGAGATATTGCAGCCGCTGCTGTGTCCAGGCCCAGGAGCCTTAGCACTGTGCTATGATGTCACTCAATACCACTGACATCACTAGGTGTAAACAACATCTCTCCTTTGCTGTGTATGTGACTATGGAGCTGTTTGGTGATGTCGTCTATTACGGCCTTCATAGAAGCAACAGGAGATTGTTGCATCCATCTAGAACCCTCAGAACTACAGTGCTATGATGTCACTCACTTCCACAGGCCTTGCAGAGTGTAAACAACAACAACCCAGCTTTGTTGTGTATGTAACCATAGGGATTTGTGATGTCACCTAGAACCTTCACAGCAGCGACAGCTTTATGAGGAGCATCAGCACTGCTCTGCCTGAGCAGAACCATCACCGCCATAGGTTGTCAAATAACCCGGATTTAACCCACACAGGTAAGTCCAATGGGGTGCAGGCATGTCCTCTATGCTTACAGCTTCCCGTGGGTGTTGGTTTGATACCGTTTGGGGACAGCCAAGGAGGCATCTGCAGGCAACAAAGGTAGGTGTGTGCTTGTGTGTGTGTTTCCTATGCAGATCCTAAGCCCAGTGTCACATGCAAGTAGGAGGAGTAAGAAGGGTTCCTGGCAAATCCGGGTTATGGATTGCATTTAAAAAGGCCCCGTGGGAGTGCAATGGGCCCCTGTCTTGCTGCTTAGCAATAATGGTATGGGTTTAGGTTCTGCTGTGTGTACTGGTGGTTGACTGCCCCCCAGCCCAGAGTGTGCATGGAAAATTGTCTGGCAGCCTCCCTGACAGCAAGCAGTGATAGTGCCCATGAAGGGGACCTTGTTGGGCCCGCCCCTTTCACGGTTATCGCTTCTCGGCCTTTTGGCTAAGATCAAGTGTAGTATCTGTTCTTATCAGTTTAATATCTGATACGTCCCCTATCTGGGGACCATATATTAAATGGATTTTTGAGAACGGGGGCTGATTTCGAAGCTTGCTTCCGTCGCCCTATGCATTGACCCGATATGGCAGTATCTTCGGGTACAGTGCACCACCCCCTTACAGGGTTAAAAAGAAAGATTCCTACTTTCATTGCTACCTGCTTGCTTGCTGGCTAGCCAGCTAGCCAGCCCTGTGGGCCTTGCTGCTGCTGCTTCTGCAGCCAAAAAACAAAAGGTGGTGCTGCTGCTGCTGCTTCTGCTGCTTCTGCTTCTGCTTGTGTCTGGCCGCTGTTGGAGCGTCCAGGCACAGGACTTCTGCTGCTGCTGACTAAATGGCCTCCTTAATTGGATCATTTGAGTAGCCAGCACACCTGTGCAGGTAGGGCATGACATGATAGGCAGCTGCCTTGATAGCGGGTGGGTGCTGAATGTTCCTAATTGACAAAATAAGATTAATGCTTATGAAGAAATATAAAATCTCATCCCTTCCCCAATATCGCGCCACACCCCTACCCCTTAATTCCCTGGTTGAACTTGATGGACATATGTCTTTTTTCGACCGTACTAACTATGTAACTATGTAACATAACATGGGGGGGGGGGGGGGGGTCTCCTGGCTGTTCACACAGGTGTGTCATTGCTGTACATTGACCATGCATTGCTTCTGTGGTATTGCAAAGGCAAAGACAAATGCTTCCAGCCATCCATTGCACTAATGGATTGGTCATCAGCTGGCTGTCTATGTCCCGCATCAATATAGACCAAAGTACAGAGGGTTAGGCTATGCTATTGTGCACCTACCTGATGCATCAGAAGGTGCGAGGCCCTTGCTAAATTCTGTGCACAGACTTTGAGATCTATGCTTTAGACTGTATCTAAACCTGCTCCAACATGGACTGACATTCTGGCCTACTTTCAGCCGATGCGACTTGTCTGTCGCTGAACAGTCGCTTTTTATGTATTCAGCACCTATGTATAATGTTGTAAAAATGCTCTAGAAGCTAAAGTCGCAGAAATGTCGCACATATTTGGCCTGCAACTTTCTGTGCGACAAATTCAGACAGGAAAAATCAGTATAAATCCTTAGAAAATTATCCCCCAGTGTCTCCATCTGCTGGCGGTATTGAATAAGCATTGCTGCACTGATGGGGTATGCATTAGACGAAAAAAAAGAAGAAAAAGAAGAATAATACGCCCAGAAAAGAGGCGAAAAGGAGAAAAACGTAAAAAAACGTGAAAAAAAAGTAAGAGGAAGAGAAGGGAAAAAAAGGTGGAAATGGGTTTAAAAGTGATTTCGGCGGAGAAATATATATATATATATATATATATATATATATATATATATATATACGCGCACACACACACATATATATAAACGTATTCTCCGTTGAGATATTGCAGCCGCTGCTGTGTCCAGGCCCAGGAGCCTTAGCACTGTGCTATGATGTCACTCAATACCACTGACATCACTAGGTGTAAACAACATCTCTCCTTTGCTGTGTATGTGACTATGGAGCTGTTTGGTGATGTCGTCTATTACGGCCTTCATAGAAGCAACAGGAGATTGTTGCATCCATCTAGAACCCTCAGAACTACAGTGCTATGATGTCACTCACTTCCACAGGCCTTGCAGAGTGTAAACAACAACAACCCAGCTTTGTTGTGTATGTAACCATAGGGATTTGTGATGTCACCTAGAACCTTCACAGCAGCGACAGCTTTATGAGGAGCATCAGCACTGCTCTGCCTGAGCAGAACCATCACCGCCATAGGTTGTCAAATAACCCGGATTTAACCCACACAGGTAAGTCCAATGGGGTGCAGGCATGTCCTCTATGCTTACAGCTTCCCGTGGGTGTTGGTTTGATACCGTTTGGGGACAGCCAAGGAGGCATCTGCAGGCAACAAAGGTAGGTGTGTGCTTGTGTGTGTGTTTCCTATGCAGATCCTAAGCCCAGTGTCACATGCAAGTAGGAGGAGTAAGAAGGGTTCCTGGCAAATCCGGGTTATGGATTGCATTTAAAAAGGCCCCGTGGGAGTGCAATGGGCCCCTGTCTTGCTGCTTAGCAATAATGGTATGGGTTTAGGTTCTGCTGTGTGTACTGGTGGTTGACTGCCCCCCAGCCCAGAGTGTGCATGGAAAATTGTCTGGCAGCCTCCCTGACAGCAAGCAGTGATAGTGCCCATGAAGGGGACCTTGTTGGGCCCGCCCCTTTCACGGTTATCGCTTCTCGGCCTTTTGGCTAAGATCAAGTGTAGTATCTGTTCTTATCAGTTTAATATCTGATACGTCCCCTATCTGGGGACCATATATTAAATGGATTTTTGAGAACGGGGGCTGATTTCGAAGCTTGCTTCCGTCGCCCTATGCATTGACCCGATATGGCAGTATCTTCGGGTACAGTGCACCACCCCCTTACAGGGTTAAAAAGAAAGATTCCTACTTTCATTGCTACCTGCTTGCTTGCTGGCTAGCCAGCTAGCCAGCCCTGTGGGCCTTGCTGCTGCTGCTTCTGCAGCCAAAAAACAAAAGGTGGTGCTGCTGCTGCTGCTTCTGCTGCTTCTGCTTCTGCTTGTGTCTGGCCGCTGTTGGAGCGTCCAGGCACAGGACTTCTGCTGCTGCTGACTAAATGGCCTCCTTAATTGGATCATTTGAGTAGCCAGCACACCTGTGCAGGTAGGGCATGACATGATAGGCAGCTGCCTTGATAGCGGGTGGGTGCTGAATGTTCCTAATTGACAAAATAAGATTAATGCTTATGAAGAAATATAAAATCTCATCCCTTCCCCAATATCGCGCCACACCCCTACCCCTTAATTCCCTGGTTGAACTTGATGGACATATGTCTTTTTTCGACCGTACTAACTATGTAACTATGTAACATAACATGGGGGGGGGGGGGGGGTCTCCTGGCTGTTCACACAGGTGTGTCATTGCTGTACATTGACCATGCATTGCTTCTGTGGTATTGCAAAGGCAAAGACAAATGCTTCCAGCCATCCATTGCACTAATGGATTGGTCATCAGCTGGCTGTCTATGTCCCGCATCAATATAGACCAAAGTACAGAGGGTTAGGCTATGCTATTGTGCACCTACCTGATGCATCAGAAGGTGCGAGGCCCTTGCTAAATTCTGTGCACAGACTTTGAGATCTATGCTTTAGACTGTATCTAAACCTGCTCCAACATGGACTGACATTCTGGCCTACTTTCAGCCGATGCGACTTGTCTGTCGCTGAACAGTCGCTTTTTATGTATTCAGCACCTATGTATAATGTTGTAAAAATGCTCTAGAAGCTAAAGTCGCAGAAATGTCGCACATATTTGGCCTGCAACTTTCTGTGCGACAAATTCAGACAGGAAAAATCAGTATAAATCCTTAGAAAATTATCCCCCAGTGTCTCCATCTGCTGGCGGTATTGAATAAGCATTGCTGCACTGATGGGGTATGCATTAGACGAAAAAAAAGAAGAAAAAGAAGAATAATACGCCCAGAAAAGAGGCGGAAAAGGAGAAAAACGTAAAAAAACGTGAAAAAAAAGTAAGAGGAAGAGAAGGGAAAAAAAGGTGGAAATGGGTTTAAAAGTGATTTCGGCGGAGAAATATATATATATATATATATATATATATATATATATATATATATATATACGCGCACACACACACATATATATAAACGTATTCTCCGTTGAGATATTGCAGCCGCTGCTGTGTCCAGGCCCAGGAGCCTTAGCACTGTGCTATGATGTCACTCAATACCACTGACATCACTAGGTGTAAACAACATCTCTCCTTTGCTGTGTATGTGACTATGGAGCTGTTTGGTGATGTCGTCTATTACGGCCTTCATAGAAGCAACAGGAGATTGTTGCATCCATCTAGAACCCTCAGAACTACAGTGCTATGATGTCACTCACTTCCACAGGCCTTGCAGAGTGTAAACAACAACAACCCAGCTTTGTTGTGTATGTAACCATAGGGATTTGTGATGTCACCTAGAACCTTCACAGCAGCGACAGCTTTATGAGGAGCATCAGCACTGCTCTGCCTGAGCAGAACCATCACCGCCATAGGTTGTCAAATAACCCGGATTTAACCCACACAGGTAAGTCCAATGGGGTGCAGGCATGTCCTCTATGCTTACAGCTTCCCGTGGGTGTTGGTTTGATACCGTTTGGGGACAGCCAAGGAGGCATCTGCAGGCAACAAAGGTAGGTGTGTGCTTGTGTGTGTGTTTCCTATGCAGATCCTAAGCCCAGTGTCACATGCAAGTAGGAGGAGTAAGAAGGGTTCCTGGCAAATCCGGGTTATGGATTGCATTTAAAAAGGCCCCGTGGGAGTGCAAGTCTTGCTGCTTAGCAATAATGGTATGGGTTTAGGTTCTGCTGTGTGTACTGGTGGTTGACTGCCCCCCAGCCCAGAGTGTGCATGGAAAATTGTCTGGCAGCCTCCCTGACAGCAAGCAGTGATAGTGCCCATGAAGGGGACCTTGTTGGGCCCGCCCCTTTCACGGTTATCGCTTCTCGGCCTTTTGGCTAAGATCAAGTGTAGTATCTGTTCTTATCAGTTTAATATCTGATACGTCCCCTATCTGGGGACCATATATTAAATGGATTTTTGAGAACGGGGGCTGATTTCGAAGCTTGCTTCCGTCGCCCTATGCATTGACCCGATATGGCAGTATCTTCGGGTACAGTGCACCACCCCCTTACAGGGTTAAAAAGAAAGATTCCTACTTTCATTGCTACCTGCTTGCTTGCTGGCTAGCCAGCTAGCCAGCCCTGTGGGCCTTGCTGCTGCTGCTTCTGCAGCCAAAAAACAAAAGGTGGTGCTGCTGCTGCTGCTTCTGCTGCTTCTGCTTCTGCTTGTGTCTGGCCGCTGTTGGAGCGTCCAGGCACAGGACTTCTGCTGCTGCTGACTAAATGGCCTCCTTAATTGGATCATTTGAGTAGCCAGCACACCTGTGCAGGTAGGGCATGACATGATAGGCAGCTGCCTTGATAGCGGGTGGGTGCTGAATGTTCCTAATTGACAAAATAAGATTAATGCTTATGAAGAAATATAAAATCTCATCCCTTCCCCAATATCGCGCCACACCCCTACCCCTTAATTCCCTGGTTGAACTTGATGGACATATGTCTTTTTTCGACCGTACTAACTATGTAACTATGTAACATAACATGGGGGGGGGGGGGGGGGGTCTCCTGGCTGTTCACACAGGTGTGTCATTGCTGTACATTGACCATGCATTGCTTCTGTGGTATTGCAAAGGCAAAGACAAATGCTTCCAGCCATCCATTGCACTAATGGATTGGTCATCAGCTGGCTGTCTATGTCCCGCATCAATATAGACCAAAGTACAGAGGGTTAGGCTATGCTATTGTGCACCTACCTGATGCATCAGAAGGTGCGAGGCCCTTGCTAAATTCTGTGCACAGACTTTGAGATCTATGCTTTAGACTGTATCTAAACCTGCTCCAACATGGACTGACATTCTGGCCTACTTTCAGCCGATGCGACTTGTCTGTCGCTGAACAGTCGCTTTTTATGTATTCAGCACCTATGTATAATGTTGTAAAAATGCTCTAGAAGCTAAAGTCGCAGAAATGTCGCACATATTTGGCCTGCAACTTTCTGTGCGACAAATTCAGACAGGAAAAATCAGTATAAATCCTTAGAAAATTATCCCCCAGTGTCTCCATCTGCTGGCGGTATTGAATAAGCATTGCTGCACTGATGGGGTATGCATTAGACGAAAAAAAAGAAGAAAAAGAAGAATAATACGCCCAGAAAAGAGGCGAAAAGGAGAAAAACGTAAAAAAACGTGAAAAAAAAGTAAGAGGAAGAGAAGGGAAAAAAAGGTGGAAATGGGTTTAAAAGTGATTTCGGCGGAGAAATATATATATATATATATATATATATATATATATATATATATACGCGCACACACACACATATATATAAACGTATTCTCCGTTGAGATATTGCAGCCGCTGCTGTGTCCAGGCCCAGGAGCCTTAGCACTGTGCTATGATGTCACTCAATACCACTGACATCACTAGGTGTAAACAACATCTCTCCTTTGCTGTGTATGTGACTATGGAGCTGTTTGGTGATGTCGTCTATTACGGCCTTCATAGAAGCAACAGGAGATTGTTGCATCCATCTAGAACCCTCAGAACTACAGTGCTATGATGTCACTCACTTCCACAGGCCTTGCAGAGTGTAAACAACAACAACCCAGCTTTGTTGTGTATGTAACCATAGGGATTTGTGATGTCACCTAGAACCTTCACAGCAGCGACAGCTTTATGAGGAGCATCAGCACTGCTCTGCCTGAGCAGAACCATCACCGCCATAGGTTGTCAAATAACCCGGATTTAACCCACACAGGTAAGTCCAATGGGGTGCAGGCATGTCCTCTATGCTTACAGCTTCCCGTGGGTGTTGGTTTGATACCGTTTGGGGACAGCCAAGGAGGCATCTGCAGGCAACAAAGGTAGGTGTGTGCTTGTGTGTGTGTTTCCTATGCAGATCCTAAGCCCAGTGTCACATGCAAGTAGGAGGAGTAAGAAGGGTTCCTGGCAAATCCGGGTTATGGATTGCATTTAAAAAGGCCCCGTGGGAGTGCAATGGGCCCCTGTCTTGCTGCTTAGCAATAATGGTATGGGTTTAGGTTCTGCTGTGTGTACTGGTGGTTGACTGCCCCCCAGCCCAGAGTGTGCATGGAAAATTGTCTGGCAGCCTCCCTGACAGCAAGCAGTGATAGTGCCCATGAAGGGGACCTTGTTGGGCCCGCCCCTTTCACGGTTATCGCTTCTCGGCCTTTTGGCTAAGATCAAGTGTAGTATCTGTTCTTATCAGTTTAATATCTGATACGTCCCCTATCTGGGGACCATATATTAAATGGATTTTTGAGAACGGGGGCTGATTTCGAAGCTTGCTTCCGTCGCCCTATGCATTGACCCGATATGGCAGTATCTTCGGGTACAGTGCACCACCCCCTTACAGGGTTAAAAAGAAAGATTCCTACTTTCATTGCTACCTGCTTGCTTGCTGGCTAGCCAGCTAGCCAGCCCTGTGGGCCTTGCTGCTGCTGCTTCTGCAGCCAAAAAACAAAAGGTGGTGCTGCTGCTGCTGCTTCTGCTGCTTCTGCTTCTGCTTGTGTCTGGCCGCTGTTGGAGCGTCCAGGCACAGGACTTCTGCTGCTGCTGACTAAATGGCCTCCTTAATTGGATCATTTGAGTAGCCAGCACACCTGTGCAGGTAGGGCATGACATGATAGGCAGCTGCCTTGATAGCGGGTGGGTGCTGAATGTTCCTAATTGACAAAATAAGATTAATGCTTATGAAGAAATATAAAATCTCATCCCTTCCCCAATATCGCGCCACACCCCTACCCCTTAATTCCCTGGTTGAACTTGATGGACATATGTCTTTTTTCGACCGTACTAACTATGTAACTATGTAACATAACATGGGGGGGGGGGGGGGGGTCTCCTGGCTGTTCACACAGGTGTGTCATTGCTGTACATTGACCATGCATTGCTTCTGTGGTATTGCAAAGGCAAAGACAAATGCTTCCAGCCATCCATTGCACTAATGGATTGGTCATCAGCTGGCTGTCTATGTCCCGCATCAATATAGACCAAAGTACAGAGGGTTAGGCTATGCTATTGTGCACCTACCTGATGCATCAGAAGGTGCGAGGCCCTTGCTAAATTCTGTGCACAGACTTTGAGATCTATGCTTTAGACTGTATCTAAACCTGCTCCAACATGGACTGACATTCTGGCCTACTTTCAGCCGATGCGACTTGTCTGTCGCTGAACAGTCGCTTTTTATGTATTCAGCACCTATGTATAATGTTGTAAAAATGCTCTAGAAGCTAAAGTCGCAGAAATGTCGCACATATTTGGCCTGCAACTTTCTGTGCGACAAATTCAGACAGGAAAAATCAGTATAAATCCTTAGAAAATTATCCCCCAGTGTCTCCATCTGCTGGCGGTATTGAATAAGCATTGCTGCACTGATGGGGTATGCATTAGACGAAAAAAAAGAAGAAAAAGAAGAATAATACGCCCAGAAAAGAGGCGAAAAGGAGAAAAACGTAAAAAAACGTGAAAAAAAAGTAAGAGGAAGAGAAGGGAAAAAAAGGTGGAAATAGGTTTAAAAGTGATTTCGGCGGAGAATATATATATATATATATATATATATATATATATATATATATATACGCGCACACACACACATATATATAAACGTATTCTCCGTTGAGATATTGCAGCCGCTGCTGTGTCCAGGCCCAGGAGCCTTAGCACTGTGCTATGATGTCACTCAATACCACTGACATCACTAGGTGTAAACAACATCTCTCCTTTGCTGTGTATGTGACTATGGAGCTGTTTGGTGATGTCGTCTATTACGGCCTTCATAGAAGCAACAGGAGATTGTTGCATCCATCTAGAACCCTCAGAACTACAGTGCTATGATGTCACTCACTTCCACAGGCCTTGCAGAGTGTAAACAACAACAACCCAGCTTTGTTGTGTATGTAACCATAGGGATTTGTGATGTCACCTAGAACCTTCACAGCAGCGACAGCTTTATGAGGAGCATCAGCACTGCTCTGCCTGAGCAGAACCATCACCGCCATAGGTTGTCAAATAACCCGGATTTAACCCACACAGGTAAGTCCAATGGGGTGCAGGCATGTCCTCTATGCTTACAGCTTCCCGTGGGTGTTGGTTTGATACCGTTTGGGGACAGCCAAGGAGGCATCTGCAGGCAACAAAGGTAGGTGTGTGCTTGTGTGTGTGTTTCCTATGCAGATCCTAAGCCCAGTGTCACATGCAAGTAGGAGGAGTAAGAAGGGTTCCTGGCAAATCCGGGTTATGGATTGCATTTAAAAAGGCCCCGTGGGAGTGCAATGGGCCCCTGTCTTGCTGCTTAGCAATAATGGTATGGGTTTAGGTTCTGCTGTGTGTACTGGTGGTTGACTGCCCCCCAGCCCAGAGTGTGCATGGAAAATTGTCTGGCAGCCTCCCTGACAGCAAGCAGTGATAGTGCCCATGAAGGGGACCTTGTTGGGCCCGCCCCTTTCACGGTTATCGCTTCTCGGCCTTTTGGCTAAGATCAAGTGTAGTATCTGTTCTTATCAGTTTAATATCTGATACGTCCCCTATCTGGGGACCATATATTAAATGGATTTTTGAGAACGGGGGCTGATTTCGAAGCTTGCTTCCGTCGCCCTATGCATTGACCCGATATGGCAGTATCTTCGGGTACAGTGCACCACCCCCTTACAGGGTTAAAAAGAAAGATTCCTACTTTCATTGCTACCTGCTTGCTTGCTGGCTAGCCAGCTAGCCAGCCCTGTGGGCCTTGCTGCTGCTGCTTCTGCAGCCAAAAAACAAAAGGTGGTGCTGCTGCTGCTGCTTCTGCTGCTTCTGCTTCTGCTTGTGTCTGGCCGCTGTTGGAGCGTCCAGGCACAGGACTTCTGCTGCTGCTGACTAAATGGCCTCCTTAATTGGATCATTTGAGTAGCCAGCACACCTGTGCAGGTAGGGCATGACATGATAGGCAGCTGCCTTGATAGCGGGTGGGTGCTGAATGTTCCTAATTGACAAAATAAGATTAATGCTTATGAAGAAATATAAAATCTCATCCCTTCCCCAATATCGCGCCACACCCCTACCCCTTAATTCCCTGGTTGAACTTGATGGACATATGTCTTTTTTCGACCGTACTAACTATGTAACTATGTAACATAACATGGGGGGGGGGGGGGGGTCTCCTGGCTGTTCACACAGGTGTGTCATTGCTGTACATTGACCATGCATTGCTTCTGTGGTATTGCAAAGGCAAAGACAAATGCTTCCAGCCATCCATTGCACTAATGGATTGGTCATCAGCTGGCTGTCTATGTCCCGCATCAATATAGACCAAAGTACAGAGGGTTAGGCTATGCTATTGTGCACCTACCTGATGCATCAGAAGGTGCGAGGCCCTTGCTAAATTCTGTGCACAGACTTTGAGATCTATGCTTTAGACTGTATCTAAACCTGCTCCAACATGGACTGACATTCTGGCCTACTTTCAGCCGATGCGACTTGTCTGTCGCTGAACAGTCGCTTTTTATGTATTCAGCACCTATGTATAATGTTGTAAAAATGCTCTAGAAGCTAAAGTCGCAGAAATGTCGCACATATTTGGCCTGCAACTTTCTGTGCGACAAATTCAGACAGGAAAAATCAGTATAAATCCTTAGAAAATTATCCCCCAGTGTCTCCATCTGCTGGCGGTATTGAATAAGCATTGCTGCACTGATGGGGTATGCATTAGACGAAAAAAAAGAAGAAAAAGAAGAATAATACGCCCAGAAAAGAGGCGAAAAGGAGAAAAACGTAAAAAAACGTGAAAAAAAAGTAAGAGGAAGAGAAGGGAAAAAAAGGTGGAAATGGGTTTAAAAGTGATTTCGGCGGAGAAATATATATATATATATATATATATATATATATATATATATATATATATATATACGCGCACACACACACATATATATAAACGTATTCTCCGTTGAGATATTGCAGCCGCTGCTGTGTCCAGGCCCAGGAGCCTTAGCACTGTGCTATGATGTCACTCAATACCACTGACATCACTAGGGTGTAAACAACATCTCTCCTTTGCTGTGTATGTGACTATGGAGCTGTTTGGTGATGTCGTCTATTACGGCCTTCATAGAAGCAACAGGAGATTGTTGCATCCATCTAGAACCCTCAGAACTACAGTGCTATGATGTCACTCACTTCCACAGGCCTTGCAGAGTGTAAACAACAAACAACCCAGCTTTGTTGTGTATGTAACCATAGGGATTTGTGATGTCACCTAGAACCTTCACAGCAGCGACAGCTTTATGAGGAGCATCAGCACTGCTCTGCCTGAGCAGAACCATCACCGCCATAGGTTGTCAAATAACCCGGATTTAACCCACACAGGTAAGTCCAATGGGGGTGCAGGCATGTCCTCTATGCTTACAGCTTCCGTGTGGTGTTGGTTTGATACCGTTTGGGGACAGCCAAGGAGGCATCTGCAGGCAACAAAGGTAGGTGTGTGCTTGTGTGTGTGTTTCCTATGCAGATCCTAAGCCCAGTGTCACATGCAAGTAGGAGGAGTAAGAAGGGTTCCTGGCAAATCCGGGTTATGGATTGCATTTAAAAAGGCCCCCGTGGGAGTGCAATGGGCCCCTGTCTTGCTGCTTAGCAATAATCGGTATGGGTTTAGGTTCTGCTGTGTGTAACTGGTGGTTGACTGCCCCCCAGCCCAGAGTGTGCATGGAAAATTGTCTGGCAGCCTCCCTGACAGCAAGCAGTGATAGTGCCCATGAAGGGGACCTTGTTGGGCCCGCCCCTTTCACGGTTATCGCTTCTCGGCCTTTTGGCTAAGATCAAGTGTAGTATCTGTTCTTATCAGTTTAATATCTGATACGTCCCCTATCTGGGGACCATATATTAAATGGATTTTTGAGAACGGGGGCTGATTTCGAAGCTTGCTTCCGTCGCCCTATGCATTGACCCGATATGGCAGTATCTTCGGGTACAGTGCACCACCCCCCTTACAGGGTTAAAAAGAAAGATTCCTACTTTCATTGCTACCTGCTTGCTTGCTGGCTAGCCAGCTAGCCAGCCCTGTGGGCCTTGCTGCTGCTGCTTCTGCAGCCAAAAAACAAAAGGTGGTGCTGCTGCTGCTGCTTCTGCTGCTTCTGCTTCTGCTTGTGTCTGGCCGCTGTTGGAGCGTCCAGGCACAGGACTTCTGCTGCTGCTGACTAAAATGGCCTCCTTAATTGGATCATTTGAGTAGCCAGCACACCTGTGCAGGTAGGGCATGACATGATAGGCAGCTGCCTTGATAGCGGGTGGGGTGCTGAATGTTCCTAATTGACAAAATAAGATTAATGCTTATGAAGAAATATAAAATCTCATCCCTTCCCCAATATCGCGCCACACCCCTACCCCTTAATTCCCTGGTTGAACTTGATGGACATATGTCTTTTTTCGACCGTACTAACTATGTAACTATGTAACATAACATGGGGGGGGGGGGGGGGGTCTCCTGGCTGTTCACACAGGTGTGTCATTGCTGTACATTGACCATGCATTGCTTCTGTGGTATTGCAAAGGCAAAGACAAATGCTTCCAGCCATCCATTGCACTAATGGATTGGTCATCAGCTGGCTGTCTATGTCCCGCATCAATATAGACCAAAGTACAGAGGGTTAGGCTATGCTATTGTGCACCTACCTGATGCATCAGAAGGTGCGAGGCCCTTGCTAAATTCTGTGCACAGACTTTGAGATCTATGCTTTAGACTGTATCTAAACCTGCTCCAACATGGGACTGACATTCTGGCCTACTTTCAGCCGATGCGACTTGTCTGTCGCTGAACAGTCGCTTTTTATGTATTCAGCACCTATGTATAATGTTGTAAAAATGCTCTAGAAGCTAAAGTCGCAGAAATGTCGCACATATTTGGCCTGCAACTTTCTGTGCGACAAATTCAGACAGGAAAAATCAGTATAAATCCTTAGAAATTATCCCCCAGTGTCTCCATCTGCTGGCGGTATTGAATAAGCATTGCTGCACTGATGGGGTATGCATTAGACGAAAAAAAAGAAGAAAAAGAAGAATAATACGCCCAGAAAAGAGGCGAAAAGGAGAAAAACGTAAAAAAACGTGAAAAAAAAGTAAGAGGAAGAGAAGGGAAAAAAAGGTGGAAATGGGTTTAAAAGTGATTTCGGCGGAGAAATATATATATATATATATATATATATATATATATATATATATACGCGCACACACACACATATATATAAACGTATTTCTCCGTTGAGATATTGCAGCCGCTGCTGTGTCCAGGCCCAGGAGCCCTTAGCACTGTGCTATGATGTCACTCAATACCACTGACATCACTAGGTGTAAACAACATCTCTCCTTTGCTGTGTATGTGACTATGGAGCTGTTTGGTGATGTCGTCTATTACGGGCCTTCATAGAAGCAACAGGAGATTGTTGCATCCATCTAGAACCCTCAGAAACTACAGTGCTATGATGTCACTCACTTCCACAGGCCTTGCAGAGTGTAAACAACAACAACCCAGCTTTGTTGTGTATGTAACCATAGGGATTTGTGATGTCACCTAGAACCTTCACAGCAGCGACAGCTTTATGAGGAGCATCAGCACTGCTCTGCCTGAGCAGAACCATCACCGCCATAGGTTGTCAAATAACCCGGATTTAACCCACACAGGTAAGTCCAATGGGGTGCAGGCATGTCCTCTATGCTTACAGCTTCCCGTGGGTGTTGGTTTGATACCGTTTGGGGACAGCCAAGGAGGCATCTGCAGGCAACAAAGGTAGGTGTGTGCTTGTGTGTGTGTTTCCTATGCAGATCCTAAGCCCAGTGTCACATGCAAGTAGGAGGAGTAAGAAGGGTTCCTGGCAAATCCGGGTTATGGATTGCATTTAAAAAGGCCCCCGTGGGAGTGCAATGGGCCCCTGTCTTGCTGCTTAGCAATAATGGTATGGGTTTAGGTTCTGCTGTGTGTACTGGTGGTTGACTGCCCCCCAGCCCAGAGTGTGCATGGAAAATTGTCTGGCAGCCTCCCTGACAGCAAGCAGTGATAGTGCCCATGAAGGGGACCTTGTTGGGCCCCGCCCCTTCACGGTTATCGCTTCTCGGCCTTTTGGCTAAGATCAAGTGTAGTATCTGTTCTTATCAGTTTAATATCTGATACGTCCCCTATCTGGGGACCATATATTAAATGGATTTTTGAGAACGGGGGCTGATTTCGAAGCTTGCTTCCGTCGCCCTATGCATTGACCCGATATGGCAGTATCTTCGGGTACAGTGCACCACCCCCTTACAGGGTTAAAAGAAAGATTCCTACTTTCATTGCTACCTGCTTGCTTGCTGGCTAGCCAGCTAGCCAGCCCTGTGGGCCTTTGCTGCTGCTGCTTCTGCAGCCAAAAAACAAAAGGTGGTGCTGCTGCTGCTGCTTCTGCTGCTTCTGCTTCTGCTTGTGTCTGGCCGCTGTTGGAGCGTCCAGGCACAGGACTTCTGCTGCTGCTGACTAAATGGCCTCCTTAATTGGATCATTTGAGTAGCCAGCACACCTGTGCAGGTAGGGCATGACATGATAGGCAGCTGCCTTGATAGCGGGTGGGTGCTGAATGTTCCTAATTGACAAATAAGATTAATGCTTATGAAGAAATATAAAATCTCATCCCTTCCCCAATATCGCGCCACACCCCTACCCCTTAATTCCCTGGTTGAACTTGATGGACATATGTCTTTTTTCGACCGTACTAACTATGTAACTATGTAACATAACATGGGGGGGGGGGGGGGGTCTCCTGGCTGTTCACACAAGGTGTGTCATTGCTGTACATTGACCATGCATTGCTTCTGTGGTATTGCAAAGGCAAAGACAAATGCTTCCAGCCATCCATTGCACTAATGGATTGGTCATCAGCTGGCTGTCTATGTCCCGCATCAATATAGACCAAAGTACAGAGGGTTAGGCTATGCTATTGTGCAACCTACCTGATGCATCAGAAGGTGCGAGGCCCTTGCTAAATTCTGTGCACAGACTTTGAGATCTATGCTTTAGACTGTATCTAAACCTGCTCCAACATGGACTGACATTCTGCCTACTTTCAGCCGATGCGACTTGTCTGTCGCTGAACAGTCGCTTTTTATGTATTCAGCACCTATGTATAATGTTGTAAAAATGCTCTAGAAGCTAAAGTCGCAGAAATGTCGCACATATTTGGCCTGCAACTTTCTGTGCGACAAATTCAGACAGGAAAAATCAGTATAAATCCTTAGAAAATTATCCCACAGTGTCTCCATCTGCTGGCGGTATTGAATAAGCATTGCTGCACTGATGGGGTATGCATTAGACGAAAAAAAAGAAGAAAAAGAAGAATAATACGCCCAGAAAAGAGGCGAAAAGGAGAAAAACGTAAAAAAACGTGAAAAAAAAAGTAAGAGGAAGAGAAGGGAAAAAAAGGTGGAAATGGGTTTAAAAGTGATTTCGGCGGAGAAATATATATATATATATATATATATATATATATATATATATATATACGCGCACACACACACATATATATAAACGTATTCTCCGTTGAGATATTGCAGCCGCTGCTGTGTCCAGGCCCAGGAGCCTTAGCACTGTGCTATGATGTCACTCAATACCACTGACATCACTAGGTGTAAACAACATCTCTCCTTTGCTGTGTATGTGACTATGGAGCTGTTTGGTGATGTCGTCTATTACGGCCTTCATAGAAGCAACAGGAGATTGTTGCATCCATCTAGAACCCTCAGAACTACAGTGCTATGATGTCACTCACTTCACACAGGGCCTTGCAGAGTGTAAACAACAACAACCCAGCTTTGTTGTGTATGTAACCATAGGGATTTGTGATGTCACCTAGAACCTTCACAGCAGCGACAGCTTTATGAGGAGCATCAGCACTGCTCTGCCTGAGCAGAACCATCACCGCCATAGGTTGTCAAATAACCCGGATTTAACCCACACAGGTAAGTCCCAATGGGGTGCAGGCATGTCCTCTATGCTTACAGCTTCCCGTGGGTGTTGGTTTGATACCGTTTGGGGACAGCCAAGGAGGCATCTGCAGGCAACAAAGGTAGGTGTGTGCTTGTGTGTGTGTTTCCTATGCAGATCCTAAGCCCAGTGTCACATGCAAGTAGGAGGAGTAAGAAGGGTTCCTGGCAAATCCGGGTTATGGATTGCATTTAAAAAGGCCCCGTGGGAGTGCAATGGGCCCCTGTCTTGCTGCTTAGCAAATAATGGTATGGGGTTTAGGTTCTGCTGTGTGTACTGGTGGTTGACTGCCCCCCAGCCCAGAGTGTGCATGGAAAATTGTCTGGCAGCCTCCCTGACAGCAAGCAGTGATAGTGCCCATGAAGGGGACCTTGTTGGGCCCGCCCCTTTCACGGTTATCGCTTCTCGGCCTTTTGGCTAAGATCAAGTGTAGTATCTGTTCTTATCAGTTTAATATCTGATACGTCCCTATCTGGGGACCATATATTAAATGGATTTTTGAGAACGGGGGCTGATTTCGAAGCTTGCTTCCGTCGCCCTATGCATTGACCCGATATGGCAGTATCTTCGGGTACAGTGCACCACCCCCTTACAGGGTTAAAAAGAAAGATTCCTACTTTCATTGCTACCTGCTTGCTTGCTGGCTAGCCAGCTAGCCAGCCCTGTGGGGCCTTGCTGCTGCTGCTTCTGCAGCCAAAAAACAAAAGGTGGTGCTGCTGCTGCTGCTTCTGCTGCTTCTGCTTCTGCTTGTGTCTGGCCGCTGTTGGAGCGTCCCAGGCACAGGACTTCTGCTGCTGCTGACTAAATGGCCTCCTTAATTGGATCATTTGAGTAGCCAGCACACCTGTGCAGGTAGGGCATGACATGATAGGCAGCTGCCTTGATAGCGGGTGGGTGCTGAATGTTCCTAATTGACAAAATAAGATTAATGCTTATGAAGAAATATAAAATCTCATCCCTTCCCCAATATCGCGCCACACCCCTACCCCTTAATTCCCTGGTTGAACTTGATGGACATATGTCTTTTTTTCGACCGTACTAACTATGTAACTATGTAACATAACATGGGGGGGGGGGGGGGGGGTCTCCTGGCTGTTCACACAGGTGTGTCATTGCTGTACATTGACCATGCATTGCTTCTGTGGTATTGCAAAGGCAAAGACAAATGCTTCCAGCCATCCATTGCACTAATGGATTGGTCATCAGCTGGCTGTCTATGTCCCGCATCAATATAGACCAAAGTACAGAGGGTTAGGCTATGCTATTGTGCACCTACCTGATGCATCAGAAGGTGCGAGGCCCTTGCTAAATTCTGTGCACAGACTTTGAGATCTATGCTTTAGACTGTATCTAAACCTGCTCCAACATGGACTGACATTCTGGCCTACTTTCAGCCGATGCGACTTGTCTGTCGCTGAACAGTCGCTTTTTATGTATTCAGCACCTATGTATAATGTTGTAAAAATGCTCTAGAAGCTAAAGTCGCAGAAATGTCGCACATATTTGGCCTGCAACTTTCTGTGCGACAAATTCAGACAGGAAAAATCAGTATAAATCCTTAGAAAATTATCCCCCAGTGTCTCCATCTGCTGGCGGTATTGAATAAGCATTGCTGCACTGATGGGGTATGCATTAGACGAAAAAAAAGAAGAAAAAGAAGAATAATACGCCCAGAAAAGAGGCGAAAAGGAGAAAAACGTAAAAAAACGTGAAAAAAAAGTAAGAGGAAGAGAAGGGAAAAAAAAGGTGGAAATGGGTTTAAAAGTGATTTCGGCGGAGAAATATATATATATAATATATATATATATATATATATATATATATATATATACGCGCACACACACACATATATATAAACGTATTCTCCGTTGAGATATTGCAGCCGCTGCTGTGTCCAGGCCCAGGAGCCTTAGCACTGTGCTATGATGTCACTCAATACCACTGACATCACTAGGTGTAAACAACATCTCTCCTTTGCTGTGTATGTGACTATGGAGCTGTTTGGTGATGTCGTCTATTACGGCCTTCATAGAAGCAACAGGAGATTGTTGCATCCATCTAGAACCCTCAGAACTACAGTGCTATGATGTCACTCACTTCCACAGGCCTTGCAGAGTGTAAACAACAACAACCCAGCTTTGTTGTGTATGTAACCATAGGGATTTGTGATGTCACCTAGAACCTTCACAGCAGCGACAGCTTTATGAGGAGCATCAGCACTGCTCTGCCTGAGCAGAACCATCACCGCATAGGTTGTCAAATAACCCGGATTTAACCCACACAGGTAAGTCCAATGGGGGTGCAGGCATGTCCTCTATGCTTACAGCTTCCCGTGGGTGTTGGTTTGATACCGTTTGGGGACAGCCAAGGAGGCATCTGCAGGCAACAAAAGGTAGGTGTGTGCTTGTGTGTCGTGTTTCCTATGCAGATCCTAAGCCCAGTGTCACATGCAAGTAGGAGGAGTAAGAAGGGTTCCTGGCAAATCCGGGTTATGGATTGCATTTAAAAAGGCCCCGTGGGAGTGCAATGGGCCCCTGTCTTGCTGCTTAGCAATAATGGTATGGGTTTAGGTTCTGCTGTGTGTACTGGTGGTTGGACTGCCCCCCCAGCCCAGAGTGTGCATGGAAAATTGTCTGGCAGCCTCCCTGACAGCAAGCAGTGATAGTGCCCATGAAGGGGACCTTGTTGGGCCCGCCCCTTTCACGGTTATCGCTTCTCGGCCTTTTGGCTAAGATCAAGTGTAGTATCTGTTCTTATCAGTTTAATATCTGATACGTCCCCTATCTGGGGACCATATATTAAATGGATTTTTGAGAACGGGGGCTGATTTCGAAGCTTGCTTCGTCGCCCTATGCATTGACCCGATATGGCAGTATCTTCGGGTACAGTGCACCACCCCCTTACAGGGTTAAAAAGAAAGATTCCTACTTTCATTGCTACCTGCTTGCTTGCTGGCTAGCCAGCTAGCCAGCCCTGTGGGCCTTGCTGCTGCTGCTTCTGCAGCCAAAAAACAAAAAGGTGGTGCTGCTGCTGCTGCTTCTGCTGCTTCTGCTTCTGCTTGTGTCTGGCCGCTGTTGGAGCGTCCAGGCACAGGACTTCTGCTGCTGCTGACTAAAATGGCCTCCTTAATTGGATCATTTGAGTAGCCAGCACACCTGTGCAGGTAGGGCATGACAAGATAGGCAGCTGCCTTGATAGCGGGTGGGTGCTGAATGTTCCTAATTGACAAAATAAGATTAATGCTTATGAAGAAATATAAAATCTCATCCCTTCCCCAATATCGCGCCACACCCCTACCCCCTTAATTCCCTGGTTGAACTTGATGGACATATGTCTTTTTTCGACCGTACTAACTATGTAACTATGTAACATAACATGGGGGGGGGGGGGGGGGGTCTCCTGGATGTTCACACAGGTGTGTCCATTGCTGTACATTGACCATGCATTGCTTCTGTGGTATTGCAAAGGCAAAGACAAATGCTTCCAGCCATCCATTGCACTAATGGATTGGTCATCAGCTGGCTGTCTATGTCCCGCATCAATATAGACCAAAGTACAGAGGGTTAGGCTATGCTATTGTGCACCTACCTGATGCATCAGAAGGTGCGAGGCCCTTGCTAAATTCTGTGCACAGACTTTGAGATCTATGCTTTAGACTGTATCTAAACCTGCTCCAACATGGACTGACATTCTGGCCTACTTTCAGCCGATGCGACTTGTCTGTCGCTGAACAGTCGCTTTTTATGTATTCAGCACCTATGTATAATGTTGTAAAAATGCTCTAGAAGCTAAAGTCGCAGAAATGTCGCACATATTTGGCCTGCAACTTTCTGTGCGACAAATTCAGACAGGAAAAATCAGTATAAATCCTTAGAAAATTTCACCCCCAGTGTCTCCATCTGCTTGGCGGGTATTGAATAAGCATTGCTGCACTGATGGGGTATGCATTAGACGAAAAAAAAGAAGAAAAAGAAGAATAATACGCCCAGAAAAGAGGCGAAAAGGAGAAAAACGTAAAAAAACGTGAAAAAAAAAGTAAGAGGAAGAGAAGGGAAAAAAAGGTTGGAAATGGGTTTAAAAGTGATTTCGGCGGAGAAATATATATATATATATATATATATATATATATATTTATATATACGCGCACACACACACATATATATAAACGTATTCTCCGTTGAGATATTGCAGCCGCTGCTGTGTCCAGGCCCAGGAGCCTTAGCACTGTGCTATGATGTCACTCAATACCACTGACATCACTAGGTGTAAACAACATCTCTCCTTTGCTGTGTATGTGACTATGGAGCTGTTTGGTGATGTCGTCTATTACGGCCTTCATAGAAGCAACAGGAGATTGTTGCATCCATCTAGAACCCTCAGAACTACAGTGCTATGATGTCACTCACTTCCACAGGCCTTGCAGAGTGTAAACAACAACAACCCAGCTTTGTTGTGTATGTAACCATAGGGATTTGTGATGTCACCTAGAACCTTCACAGCAGCGACAGCTTTATGAGGAGCATCAGCACTGCTCTGCCTGAGCAGAACCATCACCCCGCCATAGGTTGTCAAATAAACCCGGATTTAACCCACACAGGTAAGTCCAATGGGGTGCAGGCATGTCCCTCTATGCTTACAGCTTCCCGTGGGTGTTGGTTTGATACCGTTTGGGGACAGCCAAGGAGGCATCTGCAGGCAACAAAGGTAGGTGTGTGCTTGTGTGTGTGTTTCCTATGGCAGATCCTAAGCCCAGTGTCACATGCAAGTAGGAGGAGTAAGAAGGGTTCCTGGCAAATCCGGGTTATGGATTGCATTTAAAAAGGCCCCGTGGGAGTGCAATGGGCCCCTGTCTTGCTGCTTAGCAATAATGGTATGGTTTAGGTTCTGCTGTGTGTACTGGTGGTTGACTGCCCCCCAGCCCAGAGTGTGCATGGAAAATTGTCTGGCAGCCTCCCTGACAGCAAGCAGTGATAGTGCCCATGAAGGGACCTTGTTGGGCCCGCCCCTTTCACGGTTATCGCTTCTCGGCCTTTTGGCTAAGATCAAGTGTAGTATCTGTTCTTATCAGTTTAATATCTGATACGTCCCCTATCTGGGGACCATATATTAAATGGATTTTTGAGAACGGGGGCTGATTTCGAAGCTTGCTTCCGTCGCCCTATGCATTGACCCCGATATGGCAGTATCTTCGGGTACAGTGCACCACCCCCTTACAGGGTTAAAAAGAAAGATTCCTACTTCATTGCTACCTGCTTGCTTGCTGGCTAGCCAGCTAGCCAGCCCTGTGGGCCTTGCTGCTGCTGCTTCTGCAGCCAAAAAACAAAAGGTGGTGCTGCTGCTGCTGCTTCTGCTGCTTCTGCTTCTGCTTGTGTCTGGCCGCTGTTGGAGCGTCCAGGCACAGGACTTCTGCTGCTGCTGACTAAATGGCCTCCTTAATTGGATCATTTGAGTAGCCAGCACACCTGTGCAGGTAGGGCATGACATGATAGGCAGCTGCCTTGATAGCGGGTGGGTGCTGAATGTTCCTAATTGACAAAATAAGATTAATGCTTATGAAGAAATATAAAATCTCATCCCTTCCCCAATATCGCGCCACACCCCTACCCCTTAATTTCCCTGGTTGAACTTGATGGGACAATATGTCTTTTTTCGACCGTACTAACTATGTAACTATGTAACATAACATGGGGGGGGGGGGGGGGGGGGTCTCCTGGCTGTTCACACAGGTGTGTCATTGCTGTACATTGACCATTGCATTGCTTCTGTGGTATTGCAAAGGCAAAGACAAATGCTTCCAGCCCATCCATTGCACTAATGGATTGGTCATCAGCTGGCTGTCTATGTCCCGCATCAATATAGACCAAAGTACAGAGGGTTAGGCTATGCTATTGTGCACCTACCTGATGCATCAGAAGGTGCGAGGCCCTTGCTAAATTCTGTGCACAGACTTTGAGATCTATGCTTTAGACTGTATCTAAACCTGCTCCAACATGGACTGACATTCTGGCCTACTTTCAGCCGATGCGACTTGTCTGTCGCTGAACAGTCGCTTTTTATGTATTCAGCACCTATGTATAATGTTGTAAAAATGCTCTAGAAGCTAAAGTCGCAGAAATGTCGCACATATTTGGCCTGCAACTTTCTGTGCGACAAATTCAGACAGGAAAAATCAGTATA
>NW_026608739.1:0-55030 GCF_029499605.1 Hyla sarda
GGTCATCAGCTGGCTGTCTATGTCCCGCATCAATATAGACCAAAGTACAGAGGGTTAGGCTATGCTATTGTGCACCTACCTGATGCATCAGAAGGTGCGAGGCCCTTGCTAAATTCTGTGCACAGACTTTGAGATCTATGCTTTAGACTGTATCTAAACCTGCTCCAACATGGACTGACATTCTGGCCTACTTTCAGCCGATGCGACTTGTCTGTCGCTGAACAGTCGCTTTTTATGTATTCAGCACCTATGTATAATGTTGTAAAAATGCTCTAGAAGCTAAAGTCGCAGAAATGTCACACATATTTGGCCTGCAACTTTCTGTGCGACAAATTCAGACAGGAAAAATCAGTATAAATCCTTAGAAAATTATCCCCCAGTGTCTCCATCTGCTGGCGGTATTGAATAAGCATTGCTGCACTGATGGGGTATGCATTAGACGAAAAAAAAGAAGAAAAAGAAGAATAATACGCCCAGAAAAGAGGCGAAAAGGAGAAAAACATAAAAAAACGTGAAAAAAAAGTAAGAGGAAGAGAAGGGAAAAAAGGTGGAAATGGGTTTAAAAGTGATTTCGGCGGAGAAATATATATATATATATATATATATATATATATATATATATATATATATATATATATGCGCACACACACACATAGATATAAACGTATTCTCCGTTGAGATATTGCAGCCGCTGCTGTGTCCAGGCCCAGGAGCCTTAGCACTGTGCTGTGATGTCACTCAATACCACTGACATCACTAGGTGTAAACAACATCTCTCCTTTGCTGTGTATGTGACTATGGAGCTGTTTGGTGATGTCGTCTATTACGGCCTTCATAGAAGCAACAGGAGATTGTTGCATCCATCTTGAACCCTCAGAACTACAGTGCTATGATGTCACTCACTTCCACAGGCCTTGCAGAGTGTAAACAACAACAACCCAGCTTTGTTGTGTATGTAACCATAGGGATTTGTGATGTCACCTAGAACCTTCACAGCAGCGACAGCTTTATGAGGAGCATCAGCACTGCTCTGCCTGAGCAGAACCATCACCGCCATAGGTTGTCAAATAACCCGGATTTAACCCACACAGGTAAGTCCAATGGGGTGCAGGCATGTCCTCTATGCTTACAGCTTCCCGTGGGTGTTGGTTTGATACCGTTTGGGGACAGCCAAGGAGGCATCTGCAGGCAACAAAGGTAGGTGTGTGCTTGTGTGTGTGTTTCCTATGCAGATCCTAAGCCCAGTGTCACATGCAAGTAGGAGGAGTAAGAAGGGTTCCTGGCAAATCCGGGTTATGGATTGCATTTAAAAAGGCCCCGTGGGAGTGCAATGGGCCCCTGTCTTGCTGCTTAGCAATAATGGTATGGGTTTAGGTTCTGCTGTGTGTACTGGTGGTTGACTGCCCCCCAGCCCAGAGTGTGCATGGAAAATTGTCTGGCAGCCTCCCTGACAGCAAGCAGTGATAGTGCCCATGAAGGGGACCTTGTTGGGCCCGCCCCTTTCACGGTTATCGCTTCTCGGCCTTTTGGCTAAGATCAAGTGTAGTATCTGTTCTTATCAGTTTAATATCTGATACGTCCCCTATCTGGGGACCATATATTAAATGGATTTTTGAGAACGGGGGCCGATTTCGAAGCTTGCTTCCGTCGCCCTATGCATTGACCCGATATGGCAGTATCTTCGGGTACAGTGCACCACCCCCTTACAGGGTTAAAAAGAAAGATTCCTACTTTCATTGCTACCTGCTTGCTGGCTAGCCAGCTAGCCAGCCCTGTGGGCCTTGCTGCTGCTGCAGCCAAAAAACAAAAGGTGGTGCTGCTGCTGCTTCTGCTGCTTCTGCTTCTGCTTGTGTCTGGCCCCTGTTGGAGCGTCCAGGCACAGGACTTCTGCTGCTGCTGACTAAATGGCCTCCTTAATTGGATCATTTGAGTAGCCAGCACACCTGTGCAGGTAGGGCATGACATGATAGGCAGCTGCCTTGATAGCGGGTGGGTGCTGAATGTTCCTAATTGACAAAATAAGATTAATGCTTATGAAGAAATATAAAATCTCATCCCTTCCCCAATATCGCGCCACACCCCTACCCCTTAATTCCCTGGTTGAACTTGATGGACATATGTCTTTTTTCGACCGTACTAACTATGTAACTATGTAACATAACATGGGGGGGGGGGTCTCCTGGCTGTTCACACAGGTGTGTCATTGCTGTACATTGACCATGCATTGCTTCTGTGGTATTGCAAAGGCAAAGACAAATGCTTCCAGCCATCCATTGCACTAATGGATTGGTCATCAGCTGGCTGTCTATGTCCCGCATCAATATAGACCAAAGTACAGAGGGTTAGGCTATGCTATTGTGCACCTACCTGATGCATCAGAAGGTGCGAGGCCCTTGCTAAATTCTGTGCACAGACTTTGAGATCTATGCTTTAGACTGTATCTAAACCTGCTCCAACATGGACTGACATTCTGGCCTACTTTCAGCCGATGCGACTTGTCTGTCGCTGAACAGTCGCTTTTTATGTATTCAGCACCTATGTATAATGTTGTAAAAATGCTCTAGAAGCTAAAGTCGCAGAAATGTCACACATATTTGGCCTGCAACTTTCTGTGCGACAAATTCAGACAGGAAAAATCAGTATAAATCCTTAGAAAATTATCCCCCAGTGTCTCCATCTGCTGGCGGTATTGAATAAGCATTGCTGCACTGATGGGGTATGCATTAGACGAAAAAAAAGAAGAAAAAGAAGAATAATACGCCCAGAAAAGAGGCGAAAAGGAGAAAAACGTAAAAAAACGTGAAAAAAAAGTAAGAGGAAGAGAAGGGAAAAAAAGGTGGAAATGGGTTTAAAAGTGATTTCGGCGGAGAAATATATATATATATATATATATATATATATATATATATATATGCGCACACACACACATAGATATAAACGTATTCTCCGTTGAGATATTGCAGCCGCTGCTGTGTCCAGGCCCAGGAGCCTTAGCACTGTGCTGTGATGTCACTCAATACCACTGACATCACTAGGTGTAAACAACATCTCTCCTTTGCTGTGTATGTGACTATGGAGCTGTTTGGTGATGTCGTCTATTACGGCCTTCATAGAAGCAACAGGAGATTGTTGCATCCATCTTGAACCCTCAGAACTACAGTGCTATGATGTCACTCACTTCCACAGGCCTTGCAGAGTGTAAACAACAACAACCCAGCTTTGTTGTGTATGTAACCATAGGGATTTGTGATGTCACCTAGAACCTTCACAGCAGCGACAGCTTTATGAGGAGCATCAGCACTGCTCTGCCTGAGCAGAACCATCACCGCCATAGGTTGTCAAATAACCCGGATTTAACCCACACAGGTAAGTCCAATGGGGTGCAGGCATGTCCTCTATGCTTACAGCTTCCCGTGGGTGTTGGTTTGATACCGTTTGGGGACAGCCAAGGAGGCATCTGCAGGCAACAAATGTAGGTGTGTGCTTGTGTGTGTGTTTCCTATGCAGATCCTAAGCCCAGTGTCACATGCAAGTAGGAGGAGTAAGAAGGGTTCCTGGCAAATCCGGGTTATGGATTGCATTTAAAAAGGCCCCGTGGGAGTGCAATGGGCCCCTGTCTTGCTGCTTAGCAATAATGGTATGGGTTTAGGTTCTGCTGTGTGTACTGGTGGTTGACTGCCCCCCAGCCCAGAGTGTGCATGGAAAATTGTCTGGCAGCCTCCCTGACAGCAAGCAGTGATAGTGCCCATGAAGGGGACCTTGTTGGGCCCGCCCCTTTCACGGTTATCGCTTCTCGGCCTTTTGGCTAAGATCAAGTGTAGTATCTGTTCTTATCAGTTTAATATCTGATACGTCCCCTATCTGGGGACCATATATTAAATGGATTTTTGAGAACGGGGGCCGATTTCGAAGCTTGCTTCCGTCGCCCTATGCATTGACCCGATATGGCAGTATCTTCGGGTACAGTGCACCACCCCCTTACAGGGTTAAAAAGAAAGATTCCTACTTTCATTGCTACCTGCTTGCTGGCTAGCCAGCTAGCCAGCCCTGTGGGCCTTGCTGCTGCTGCAGCCAAAAAACAAAAGGTGGTGCTGCTGCTGCTTCTGCTGCTTCTGCTTCTGCTTGTGTCTGGCCCCTGTTGGAGCGTCCAGGCACAGGACTTCTGCTGCTGCTGACTAAATGGCCTCCTTAATTGGATCATTTGAGTAGCCAGCACACCTGTGCAGGTAGGGCATGACATGATAGGCAGCTGCCTTGATAGCGGGTGGGTGCTGAATGTTCCTAATTGACAAAATAAGATTAATGCTTATGAAGAAATATAAAATCTCATCCCTTCCCCAATATCGCGCCACACCCCTACCCCTTAATTCCCTGGTTGAACTTGATGGACATATGTCTTTTTTCGACCGTACTAACTATGTAACTATGTAACATAACATGGGGGGGGTCTCCTGGCTGTTCACACAGGTGTGTCATTGCTGTACATTGACCATGCATTGCTTCTGTGGTATTGCAAAGGCAAAGACAAATGCTTCCAGCCATCCATTGCACTAATGGATTGGTCATCAGCTGGCTGTCTATGTCCCGCATCAATATAGACCAAAGTACAGAGGGTTAGGCTATGCTATTGTGCACCTACCTGATGCATCAGAAGGTGCGAGGCCCTTGCTAAATTCTGTGCACAGACTTTGAGATCTATGCTTTAGACTGTATCTAAACCTGCTCCAACATGGACTGACATTCTGGCCTACTTTCAGCCGATGCGACTTGTCTGTCGCTGAACAGTCGCTTTTTATGTATTCAGCACCTATGTATAATGTTGTAAAAATGCTCTAGAAGCTAAAGTCGCAGAAATGTCACACATATTTGGCCTGCAACTTTCTGTGCGACAAATTCAGACAGGAAAAATCAGTATAAATCCTTAGAAAATTATCCCCCAGTGTCTCCATCTGCTGGCGGTATTGAATAAGCATTGCTGCACTGATGGGGTATGCATTAGACGAAAAAAAAGAAGAAAAAGAAGAATAATACGCCCAGAAAAGAGGCGAAAAGGAGAAAAACGTAAAAAAACGTGAAAAAAAAGTAAGAGGAAGAGAAGGGAAAAAAAGGTGGAAATGGGTTTAAAAGTGATTTCGGCGGAGAAATATATATATATATATATATATATATATATATATATATATATATATATATATATATATATGCGCACACACACACATAGATATAAACGTATTCTCCGTTGAGATATTGCAGCCGCTGCTGTGTCCAGGCCCAGGAGCCTTAGCACTGTGCTGTGATGTCACTCAATACCACTGACATCACTAGGTGTAAACAACATCTCTCCTTTGCTGTGTATGTGACTATGGAGCTGTTTGGTGATGTCGTCTATTATGGCCTTCATAGAAGCAACAGGAGATTGTTGCATCCATCTTGAACCCTCAGAACTACAGTGCTATGATGTCACTCACTTCCACAGGCCTTGCAGAGTGTAAACAACAACAACCCAGCTTTGTTGTGTATGTAACCATAGGGATTTGTGATGTCACCTAGAACCTTCACAGCAGCGACAGCTTTATGAGGAGCATCAGCACTGCTCTGCCTGAGCAGAACCATCACCGCCATAGGTTGTCAAATAACCCGGATTTAACCCACACAGGTAAGTCCAATGGGGTGCAGGCATGTCCTCTATGCTTACAGCTTCCCGTGGGTGTTGGTTTGATACCGTTTGGGGACAGCCAAGGAGGCATCTGCAGGCAACAAAGGTAGGTGTGTGCTTGTGTGTGTGTTTCCTATGCAGATCCTAAGCCCAGTGTCACATGCAAGTAGGAGGAGTAAGAAGGGTTCCTGGCAAATCCGGGTTATGGATTGCATTTAAAAAGGCCCCGTGGGAGTGCAATGGGCCCCTGTCTTGCTGCTTAGCAATAATGGTATGGGTTTAGGTTCTGCTGTGTGTACTGGTGGTTGACTGCCCCCCAGCCCAGAGTGTGCATGGAAAATTGTCTGGCAGCCTCCCTGACAGCAAGCAGTGATAGTGCCCATGAAGGGGACCTTGTTGGGCCCGCCCCTTTCACGGTTATCGCTTCTCGGCCTTTTGGCTAAGATCAAGTGTAGTATCTGTTCTTATCAGTTTAATATCTGATACGTCCCCTATCTGGGGACCATATATTAAATGGATTTTTGAGAACGGGGGCCGATTTCGAAGCTTGCTTCCGTCGCCCTATGCATTGACCCGATATGGCAGTATCTTCGGGTACAGTGCACCACCCCCTTACAGGGTTAAAAAGAAAGATTCCTACTTTCATTGCTACCTGCTTGCTGGCTAGCCAGCTAGCCAGCCCTGTGCGCCTTGCTGCTGCTGCTGCTGCAGCCAAAAAACAAAAGGTGGTGCTGCTGCTGCTTCTGCTGCTTCTGCTTCTGCTTGTGTCTGGCCCCTGTTGGAGCGTCCAGGCACAGGACTTCTGCTGCTGCTGACTAAATGGCCTCCTTAATTGGATCATTTGAGTAGCCAGCACACCTGTGCAGGTAGGGCATGACATGATAGGCAGCTGCCTTGATAGCGGGTGGGTGCTGAATGTTCCTAATTGACAAAATAAGATTAATGCTTATGAAGAAATATAAAATCTCATCCCTTCCCCAATATCGCGCCACACCCCTACCCCTTAATTCCCTGGTTGAACTTGATGGACATATGTCTTTTTTCGACCGTACTAACTTTGTAACTATGTAACATAACATGGGGGGGGGGGGGGGGGGGTCTCCTGGCTGTTCACACAGGTGTGTCATTGCTGTACATTGACCATGCATTGCTTCTGTGGTATTGCAAAGGCAAAGACAAATGCTTCCAGCCATCCATTGCACTAATGGATTGGTCATCAGCTGGCTGTCTATGTCCCGCATCAATATAGACCAAAGTACAGAGGGTTAGGCTATGCTATTGTGCACCTACCTGATGCATCAGAAGGTGCGAGGCCCTTGCTAAATTCTGTGCACAGACTTTGAGATCTATGCTTTAGACTGTATCTAAACCTGCTCCAACATGGACTGACATTCTGGCCTACTTTCAGCCGATGCGACTTGTCTGTCGCTGAACAGTCGCTTTTTATGTATTCAGCACCTATGTATAATGTTGTAAAAATGCTCTAGAAGCTAAAGTCGCAGAAATGTCACACATATTTGGCCTGCAACTTTCTGTGCGACAAATTCAGACAGGAAAAATCAGTATAAATCCTTAGAAAATTATCCCCCAGTGTCTCCATCTGCTGGCGGTATTGAATAAGCATTGCTGCACTGATGGGGTATGCATTAGACGAAAAAAAAGAAGAAAAAGAAGAATAATACGCCCAGAAAAGAGGCGAAAAGGAGAAAAACGTAAAAAAAACGTGAAAAAAAAGTAAGAGGAAGAGAAGGGAAAAAAAGGTGGAAATGGGTTTAAAAGTGATTTCGGCGGAGAAATATATATATATATATATATATATATATATATATATATATATATGCGCACACACACACATAGATATAAACGTATTCTCCGTTGAGATATTGCAGCCGCTGCTGTGTCCAGGCCCAGGAGCCTTAGCACTGTGCTGTGATGTCACTCAATACCACTGACATCACTAGGTGTAAACAACATCTCTCCTTTGCTGTGTATGTGACTATGGAGCTGTTTGGTGATGTCGTCTATTACGGCCTTCATAGAAGCAACAGGAGATTGTTGCATCCATCTTGAACCCTCAGAACTACAGTGCTATGATGTCACTCACTTCCACAGGCCTTGCAGAGTGTAAACAACAACAACCCAGCTTTGTTGTGTATGTAACCATAGGGATTTGTGATGTCACCTAGAACCTTCACAGCAGCGACAGCTTTATGAGGAGCATCAGCACTGCTCTGCCTGAGCAGAACCATCACCGCCATAGGTTGTCAAATAACCCGGATTTAACCCACACAGGTAAGTCCAATGGGGTGCAGGCATGTCCTCTATGCTTACAGCTTCCCGTGGGTGTTGGTTTGATACCGTTTGGGGACAGCCAAGGAGGCATCTGCAGGCAACAAAGGTAGGTGTGTGCTTGTGTGTGTGTTTCCTATGCAGATCCTAAGCCCAGTGTCACATGCAAGTAGGAGGAGTAAGAAGGGTTCCTGGCAAATCCGGGTTATGGATTGCATTTAAAAAGGCCCCGTGGGAGTGCAATGGGCCCCTGTCTTGCTGCTTAGCAATAATGGTATGGGTTTAGGTTCTGCTGTGTGTACTGGTGGTTGACTGCCCCCCAGCCCAGAGTGTGCATGGAAAATTGTCTGGCAGCCTCCCTGACAGCAAGCAGTGATAGTGCCCATGAAGGGGACCTTGTTGGGCCCGCCCCTTTCACGGTTATCGCTTCTCGGCCTTTTGGCTAAGATCAAGTGTAGTATCTGTTCTTATCAGTTATAAGTTATACTTACCTGGCAGGGGAGATACCATGATCGCTACGGTCTGAAGAACTCCAAGCATTGTGGTAGAGATTTTGCGTAGTACGATTGCAGTACTTTTCGTTCTTATTAGAACCGCATTTCTCTAGAGCATACCACCTGAAGATCGTCTCCTGCCTGCCTCGGAACATCTGAAGAAGGAGAAGATCTTGAAGACTGCAGCTCTTGAAGAAGCCGACGAAGAACCTGGAAGAAGGGAATCGGCGGTGAATTCCGGAACAGCGGCGAAGAGGAAGGCGGCGCAGAACCTTTTCGAAGAAACTCGCTGCCTCTGGAGAAGGATTTGCATAGCTCCTCCCACCGGGACCGGATCTGCATAGCTCCTCCCACCCGGGAAAGAAGACTTTGCGAAGCCTCTCTCCACAAGCAAGCAAGGAAGCGGAAAAGAGCCTGCTGGAAGAAGCCATGGCCTCAACCAGCAAGTCCATCGAGGAGGCTGCAGGGCAAGGCCTGGAGGTCCAGCCCCAACCACAGCAAGCTTCAACCTCCACCACGGCAAGGCAGAAGGGCGGCAGAATTCCTAACCTGGAAGCTCCAACCCTGGAGCCCTGGATGAGGCAGACTGTTGCCTTGAAGCTCAAGCCCGTGGACGGAAGGGTGCCGGACATGTCCCACGACGTGTTCTGCAAGAAGATGCTGGCGGATCAAGGCTTCCCCACGGCTGACACCCTGGGAATAGCAACCTTCTTTTCGGGAATCTTCTACATCACCTTTGCCACCATTGGGACCTGTAGAAGATACTGGGAGGTGGTGAAAGCGGCGAGTCCCGAATCCCCTTTCTCTCGCTTTGTGGGCAACTGCCTTATTCAAAGAGAGGAGAGGCGGGTGACGGTCTCAATGCGGAACCCACACACCCCAGGCACGGACATCTCGACCTTCCTGAAGCGCTTCTGCACCGTGGTGAGGGAGCCCACCCGCATCCTGAACTCACTCGGATACTGGACCTGCAAGTGGTCTGTGGTCGTCAGACTCAACAAGAACCCTGCTTCTCCAGACGGACTACAGCACCTGCCAACGACATTTTCCTTGGGCAACTCCACAGGACTTATCTTCTACCCGGACATGCCGCAGACCTGCAGGAGATGTGGCAAGATGGGCCACGAGGGCAAGGACTGTACGGAGGATGCCTGCAGGTATTGCCGTGTGACAGGTCACACGACCAAGGACTGCCCCAAGAGCAAGACCTGCAACCTCTGCGGACTGGCAGCCCACAGCTACAAGGACTGCCCCCAGAGGGAGAGAACATGGGCATCTGTGGCAGCGAGAGCACCGAAGCCAGCCCCAGCTCCGGAGCCAACACCACGGACGGCCAAGCCGACCAAGGAGGGTAAGAAGGCGAAAGCCACCACCCCTGCCCCGTCCCGCCCCTCCCCTGCCCCTCCCGCCCCATCCCCTGCCCCTCCCGCCCCATCCCCTGCCCCTCCCGCCCCACCTCCTGCCCCATCCCGCCCCACCCCTGCCCCATCCCGCCCCACCCCTGCCCCATCCCGTCCCACCCCTGCCCCATCCCGTCCCACCCCTGCCCCTCCTGCCCCATCCCGTCCCACCCCTGCCCCATCCCGTCCCACCCCTGCCCCATCCCGTCCCACCCCTGCCCCATCCCGCCCCACCCCTGCCCCATCCCGCCCCACCCCTGCCCCATCCCGCCCCACCCCTGCCCCCCGTACCCCACCCCGGCCCACCCCTGCCCCGTCCTCCCCTGCCCGGCCCACCCCTGCCCCGTCCTCCCCTGCCCCGTCCTCCCCTGCCCGGGAACTCTCTCCTGCCCCCCGCCCCACCCAGCCTCCTTTCTCTCCTGGCCCAGCAGCACCTAACCCCCCTCCAGCTGCTGGTGCCCGCCCTTCGGAGGACTTTCCTGTGCTTCCTCCCCCAGGTACCATACAGAGGAAGAGGAAAGGAAGGGACAACGTATCAGAAGAGTCCCACAAAAGAAAGATAATCGAGACCTGCGAGACCCCTCAAGCTTCAGATGAGGAGGAGGAGATGGAGCAGGTCTGCGAGAGCCTTGAAGCTTCAGAAGGAGAGGAGGTGATGGAGCAGGCCCAAGTGGAGCAGGTCCAGGCAGAGCCAGTCCAAGCTCAATCTATGGAGGAGCTGCTGCAGGACCCAGAGGTTAAGAAAATCCTGGACACTCCGTCCAACACGGTCTACGACGAGTTCTTGGAAGGGCGCTACGAGAAGCCACACGAGCCGACAGGCGCCAGAGAAGAGGACCCGTCCGACCAGACTGGTAACTAGTATCAGAACTAACCTCTCTTTTTATTCCCATGGCTGATCTTAACATCTTCTGCATTAATGTGAGGAGTATTAGAGCTTGGTTTAGATTTCAGACTGTTCTTACGTTCTTAGATTCCCAGAGGTGTGATGTTTACATGTTGCAGGAATGTGCTTTGTCTGCTTCTAGGTCTTACAACCATCTGGCCAGGCAGTGGCCTCACGGCCCTTCCTACTGGTCTGGTGGGGGCGACAATAGGTCTGCGGGGGTGGCCATCCTGATCAGGGGAGGTAACTTTGCACTTGATTCCGTCCGGGAGCTCGTCTGTGGCAGACTTCTTGTCGCAGACGGTTCCTGGGCGGGTGAGCCCGTGCGGCTCATCAACGTGTATGCCTCCCCTGAGAGGGATGTCCGACTGGAGGTTCTCCAGGCCCTGCGGGCTGAACTCGCCACCACTAGGGCAGTAGTGTTGGGTGGTGACTTCAACTGCCCCATTGAGGTGGACGGGCGCAGTTCTGGCACATCCGCCAACCTGGACGTGACGTCTAAACTGCTGATTGAGATGGTGACGGAGGCATCCTTGCAGGACGTTGTCGGGTCCATCGGGAACGGCTCCGTAAACTATACGTGGAGCCGCCCCGATGGCTCGCTCCGTTCTCGGATAGACTTCATCTTCACTTCGAGAGCAGTCAGAAAGGTGTCGTACTCTATGGTCCCCTGCTTCTTCTCTGACCACAGGGCCATTCGATTCCGGGGGACTCTGGGCCATGGATTCCCACCTGGCCCGGGCTCCTGGAAGTTGAATTGTGCCCTGTTGGAGCAGAGGGAGGTCATGGAGGAACTTAGGGATGCTTACCTTGTATGGCGAAATGACAAATGTCTGTTCAAGTGCATCAGCGATTGGTGGGAATATGTTAAAGTCGAATTCCGTTGTTTCTTTCAGGCAAAAGGCAGACAACAGGCGTGTGCGAAGAAGTGGGACTTGAGGAAACTGCAGCGCGAGCTGCGGTCCCTGCAGGACCTGCTCCAGTGTGGCTGGGACGTCAGGGAGGAGCTGGAGGAGACCAAAAAGAGCTTGAAAAGGCACTTTGAGGAGGAATCCAAGCGAATCGTCTTTCGTTCCAAGGTGGAGAACCTGGAGAAGGGTGAGAAATGTAACTCTTTCTTTTTCAGGAAGCTCCATGCCGGCCACACGCCCCTGACTGAGCTACGAGATGAGACCGGACACATGAGGAGCGGCAAGGAGGAAGTGATGGGGGTCATCCACGACTTCTACAGCAACCTCTACGCCCCCAAGTCATCCGACCCCGAAGCCGCCGAGAGGTTCCTGTCAGGTGTCACTAACGTTGTTGATCCCGCAGGTGCGGCGGCTATGGACGATCCCTTGACGGTGGGGGAGCTGCTCTCTGCCGCTAAATCCTTTAAGCCCGGCAGGACCCCGGGCAGTGACGGTCTCCCGGCCGAGCTCTACGTAGCGCTGGGTGACCTGATCTGTCCGGACCTGTTGGAGGTGTACGAGGAGATGGTGGTGGGGGGCAGAATGCCTCCGTCGTTGAGGGAAGGGATGATCACGATCTTGTATAAGCGGAAGGGGGAGAGATGTGACCTGAAAAACTGGCGTCCCATCTCTCTCCTGAACGTGGACTACAAGATCCTCGCCAAGGTGCTGGCCAACAGGCTGAAACCTGTCATGGGGCAGATCGTCCATCCGGACCAGACCTGCAGCATTCCTGGCCGCAGGATTGCCGACAGCCTTGCCCTTGTGAGAGACACGGTCCATTACATCCAGGACCGCGGGGGCCGCGCCGCCCTGGTCAGCTTAGATCAGGAGAAGGCGTTCGACCGTGTCTCCCACGCATTCATGGACAGGGTTTTGCGCAGGCTGGGTCTGGGGAAGATGTTTTGCTCTTTTGTTAACGTTATGTATTTTGACATTTACAGCACGGTGTTGGTGAACGGCTGGAAGACTGACCCCTTTCCTATTCTTTCAGGGGTTAGACAAGGCTGCCCTCTTTCACCTCTCCTTTTTGTTTGTGTTATAGAGCTCTTCGCTGAGACTATCCGGCAGAATGGAGAGATCAGAGGGATCACCGCACCAGGACCAGATCGCCACGAGGTCAAGTGCTCGCTCTACATGGACGACGTGACCGTCTTCTGTGATGACCAGCGTTCGGTGACTGCACTCGTCCAGACCTGCGAGGACTTCGGCAGAGCTTCGGGGGCAAAAGTCAACTGCGGGAAGTCGGAGGCCATGCTCTTCGGGGAGTGGCACCTGGCTTCTTCCGCCCCCTTCCCCTTTACTATTAAGCCGGACTTCATTCAAATTCTTGGAGTCTGGTTCGGGAAGGAAGGAGCGGCCCTTAAGTCTTGGCAAGACCGACTAGGAAGGATAAACTCGAAGATCGGACTGTGGAGCTCCAGAAAGCTCACGATGGAAGGCAAGGCACTTGTCCTGCGGAGTGAAGTTTTGCCTGTGCTCCAATATACCGCACAGGCCTGGCCTCCCCATACCACCGTTTGCAAGGCCATCACCCGGACAGTGTTTGGCTTCGTCTGGGGCAAAATGGACAGAGTCAAGAGGACCGTGATGTACAAGGAACCCCGCAAGGGTGGGAAGGGAATACCCGACATCCCCGCTCTGCTGAGGGCCTCCTTTGCATGTGTCACGGTGCAGCGGACTCTTGTAGAAAAGACTGGCTCAGCGGGCAGGTCCATGTCTCGCTTGCTTCTCATGCCCCTCTGGAGACAGCTGGGCTGGGACAAGTGGGACAGCTCCATCCCTTACAACTGGAACACTCCCTGGTTCTATGGGGATGTTGTCCGGTTTGTGAGGGAACACCAGCTGGAAGGACTGAAACCAGACCTATGGAAGCCAAAGACAATCCACAAGCTCATCCGAGCTAAGGACTCGACCGAGCTGGTTCCGGGACTCCCCGCAGCCACTGCAGAGACAGTTTGGAACAATGTGGCCTCAAAGCGGCTTACCAATGGACACAAGGACTTGTCGTGGATGGCCGTCATGGGAGGTCTCTCTCTCAGGTCATTCATGCATGCCCGCAACCTGTGCAAGACCCGGTACTGCCCCCGTTGCCCCTACGTGGAGGAAACATCTTTCCACGTGTTTTGGCAGTGCCCCTTTGCACAGGGTCTGTTGGACGCCCTAGAACAGGAACTCAGAGACTCAGTGCCCAGGAGCTGCCTATCGTACCATTCGGTGCTTTATGGCCTGTTCCCTGGGACCCACGACGTGGAGGCCATCCAGGAGGCCTGGCGCCTTATGAACTGTTTTAAGGACGCAGTGTGGCTTGCCAGGAACCGCCTCGTGATCAACAGGGAAAACATGTCCGTCCGGGACTGCCGCAGGTTCATCAAGAACCTGCTTAGAGACTATTCCATCTTGGACAGCTCGGCCGTTGATGAGGAAGAAGAGGAGTGAAGACCCCTCTCCTTCTCCCATGTCTCCCTGAAGATACAGCCCAACAGTTTGGCCCTGTGATCCGCCCCCTCCCTACCCCCACATAGTCGCCCACACCCCTACCCCGATCACAGATTGTATTATTTGGTTTTTGTTTGATCTCTTGTGCCTTTATATTGCAGGATTGAGCTGAATGTTAGAGTAGCATGGTGTGCGATGTATAGCTTAGGGAACCTTTGCTGTGTATTGTACTATCATGCTTTGTGTGACTGTAATTTATTGTACGACTTGTAATGACTGAACGGAAAATAAAGCTCTTTCAATCAAAAAAAATCTGTTCTTATCAGTTTAATATCTGATACGTCCCCTATCTGGGGACCATATATTAAATGGATTTTTGAGAACGGGGGCCGATTTCGAAGCTTGCTTCCGTCGCCCTATGCATTGACCCGATATGGCAGTATCTTCGGGTACAGTGCACCACCCCCTTACAGGGTTAAAAAGAAAGATTCCTACTTTCATTGCTACCTGCTTGCTGGCTAGCCAGCTAGCCAGCCCTGTGGGCCTTGCTGCTGCTGCAGCCAAAAAACAAAAGGTGGTGCTGCTGCTGCTTCTGCTGCTTCTGCTTCTGCTTGTGTCTGGCCCCTGTTGGAGCGTCCAGGCACAGGACTTCTGCTGCTGCTGACTAAATGGCCTCCTTAATTGGATCATTTGAGTAGCCAGCACACCTGTGCAGGTAGGGCATGACATGATAGGCAGCTGCCTTGATAGCGGGTGGGTGCTGAATGTTCCTAATTGACAAAATAAGATTAATGCTTATGAAGAAATATAAAATCTCATCCCTTCCCCAATATCGCGCCACACCCCTACCCCTTAATTCCCTGGTTGAACTTGATGGACATATGTCTTTTTTCGACCGTACTAACTATGTAACTATGTAACATAACATGGGGGGGGGGGGGGGGGTCTCCTGGCTGTTCACACAGGTGTGTCATTGCTGTACATTGACCATGCATTGCTTCTGTGGTATTGCAAAGGCAAAGACAAATGCTTCCAGCCATCCATTGCACTAATGGATTGGTCATCAGCTGGCTGTCTATGTCCCGCATCAATATAGACCAAAGTACAGAGGGTTAGGCTATGCTATTGTGCACCTACCTGATGCATCAGAAGGTGCGAGGCCCTTGCTAAATTCTGTGCACAGACTTTGAGATCTATGCTTTAGACTGTATCTAAACCTGCTCCAACATGGACTGACATTCTGGCCTACTTTCAGCCGATACGACTTGTCTGTCGCTGAACAGTCGCTTTTTATGTATTCAGCACCTATGTATAATGTTGTAAAAATGCTCTAGAAGCTAAAGTCGCAGAAATGTCACACATATTTGGCCTGCAACTTTCTGTGCGACAAATTCAGACAGGAAAAAATCAGTATAAATCCTTAGAAAATTATCCCCCAGTGTCTCCATCTGCTGGCGGTATTGAATAAGCATTGCTGCACTGATGGGGTATGCATTAGACGAAAAAAAAAGAAGAAAAAGAAGAATAATACGCCCAGAAAAGAGGCGAAAAGGAGAAAAACGTAAAAAAACGTGAAAAAAAAGTAAGAGGAAGAGAAGGGAAAAAAAGGTGGAAATGGGTTTAAAAGTGATTTCGGCGGAGAAATATATATATATATATATATATATATATATATATATATATATATATATATATATATATATATATATATATGCGCACACACACACATAGATATAAACGTATTCTCCGTTGAGATATTGCAGCCGCTGCTGTGTCCAGGCCCAGGAGCCTTAGCACTGTGCTGTGATGTCACTCAATACCACTGACATCACTAGGTGTAAACAACATCTCTCCTTTGCTGTGTATGTGACTATGGAGCTGTTTGGTGATGTCGTCTATTACGGCCTTCATAGAAGCAACAGGAGATTGTTGCATCCATCTTGAACCCTCAGAACTACAGTGCTATGATGTCACTCACTTCCACAGGCCTTGCAGAGTGTAAACAACAACAACCCAGCTTTGTTGTGTATGTAATAGGGATTTGTGATGTCACCTAGAACCTTCACAGCAGCGACAGCTTTATGAGGAGCATCAGCACTGCTCTGCCTGAGCAGAACCATCACCGCCATAGGTTGTCAAATAACCCGGATTTAACCCACACAGGTAAGTCCAATGGGGTGCAGGCATGTCCTCTATGCTTACAGCTTCCCGTGGGTGTTGGTTTGATACCGTTTGGGGACAGCCAAGGAGGCATCTGCAGGCAACAAAGGTAGGTGTGTGCTTGTGTGTGTGTTTCCTATGCAGATCCTAAGCCCAGTGTCACATGCAAGTAGGAGGAGTAAGAAGGGTTCCTGGCAAATCCGGGTTATGGATTGCATTTAAAAAGGCCCCGTGGGAGTGCAATGGGCCCCTGTCTTGCTGCTTAGCAATAATGGTATGGGTTTAGGTTCTGCTGTGTGTACTGGTGGTTGACTGCCCCCCAGCCCAGAGTGTGCATGGAAAATTATCTGGCAGCCTCCCTGACAGCAAGCAGTGATAGTGCCCATGAAGGGGACCTTGTTGGGCCCGCCCCTTTCACGGTTATCGCTTCTCGGCCTTTTGGCTAAGATCAAGTGTAGTATCTGTTCTTATCAGTTCGCTTGCTTCTCATGCCCCTCTGGAGACAGCTGGGCTGGGACAAGTGGGACAGCTCCATCCCTTACAACTGGAACACTCCCTGGTTCTATGGGGATGTTGTCCGGTTTGTGAGGGAGCACCAGCTGGAAGGACTGAAACCAGACCTATGGAAGCCAAAGACAATCCACAAGCTCATCCGAGCTAAGGACTCGACCGAGCTGGTTCCGGGACTCCCCGCAGCCACTGCAGAGACAGTTTGGAACAATGTGGCCTCAAAGCGGCTTACCAATGGACACAAGGACTTGTCGTGGATGGCCGTCATGGGAGGTCTCTCTCGCAGGTCATTCATGCATGCCCGCAACCTGTGCAAGACCCGGTACTGCCCCCGTTGCCCCTACGTGGAGGAAACATCTTTCCACGTGTTTTGGCAGTGCCCCTTTGCACAGGGTCTGTTGGACGCCCTAGAACAGGAACTCAGAGACTCAGTGCCCAGGAGCTGCCTATCGTACCATTCGGTGCTTTACGGCCTGTTCCCTGGGACCCACGACGTGGAGGCCATCCAGGAGGCCTGGCGCCTTATGAACTGTTTTAAGGACGCAGTGTGGCTTGCCAGGAACCGCCTCGTGATCAACAGGGAAAACATGTCCGTCCGGGACTGCCGCAGGTTCATCAAGAACCTGCTTAGAGACTATTCCATCTTGGACAGCTCGGCCGTTGATGAGGAAGAAGAGGAGTGAAGACCCCTCTCCTTCTCCCAAGTCTCCCTGAAGATACAGCCCAACAGTTTGGCCCTGTGATCCGCCCCCTCCCTACCCCCACATAGTTGCCCACACCCCTACCCCGATCACAGATTGTATTATTTGGTTTTTGTTTGATCTCTTGTGCCTCTATATTGCAGGATTGAGCTGAATGTTAGAGTAGCATGGTGTGCGATGTATAGCTTAGGGAACCTTTGCTGTGTATTGTACTATCATGCTTTGTGTGACTGTAATTTATTGTACGACTTGTAATGACTGAACGGAAAATAAAGCTCTTTCAATCAAAAATCTGTTCTTATCAGTTTAATATCTGATACGTCCCCTATCTGGGGACCATATATTAAATGGATTTTTGAGAACGGGGGCCGATTTCGAAGCTTGCTTCCGTCGCCCTATGCATTGACCCGATATGGCAGTATCTTCGGGTACAGTGCACCACCCCCTTACAGGGTTAAAAAGAAAGATTCCTACTTTCATTGCTACCTGCTTGCTGGCTAGCCAGCTAGCCAGCCCTGTGGGCCTTGCTGCTGCTGCAGCCAAAAAACAAAAGGTGGTGCTGCTGCTGCTTCTGCTGCTTCTGCTTCTGCTTGTGTCTGGCCCCTGTTGGAGCGTCCAGGCACAGGACTTCTGCTGCTGCTGACTAAATGGCCTCCTTAATTGGATCATTTGAGTAGCCAGCACACCTGTGCAGGTAGGGCATGACATGATAGGCAGCTGCCTTGATAGCGGGTGGGTGCTGAATGTTCCTAATTGACAAAATAAGATTAATGCTTATGAAGAAATATAAAATCTCATCCCTTCCCCAATATCGCGCCACACCCCTACCCCTTAATTCCCTGGTTGAACTTGATGGACATATGTCTTTTTTCGACCGTACTAACTATGTAACTATGTAACATAACATGGGGGGGGGGGGGGGGGGGGTCTCCTGGCTGTTCACACAGGTGTGTCATTGCTGTACATTGACCATGCATTGCTTCTGTGGTATTGCAAAGGCAAAGACAAATGCTTCCAGCCATCCATTGCACTAATGGATTGGTCATCAGCTGGCTGTCTATGTCCCGCATCAATATAGACCAAAGTACAGAGGGTTAGGCTATGCTATTGTGCACCTACCTGATGCATCAGAAGGTGCGAGGCCCTTGCTAAATTCTGTGCACAGACTTTGAGATCTATGCTTTAGACTGTATCTAAACCTGCTCCAACATGGACTGACATTCTGGCCTACTTTCAGCCGATGCGACTTGTCTGTCGCTGAACAGTCGCTTTTTATGTATTCAGCACCTATGTATAATGTTGTAAAAATGCTCTAGAAGCTAAAGTCGCAGAAATGTCACACATATTTGGCCTGCAACTTTCTGTGCGACAAATTCAGACAGGAAAAATCAGTATAAATCCTTAGAAAATTATCCCCCAGTGTCTCCATCTGCTGGCGGTATTGAATAAGCATTGCTGCACTGATGGGGTATGCATTAGACGAAAAAAAAGAAGAAAAAGAAGAATAATACGCCCAGAAAAGAGGCGAAAAGGAGAAAAACGTAAAAAAACGTGAAAAAAAAGTAAGAGGAAGAGAAGGGAAAAAAAGGTGGAAATGGGTTTAAAAGTGATTTCGGCGGAGAAATATATATATATATATATATATATATATATATATATATATATGCGCACACACACACATAGATATAAACGTATTCTCCGTTGAGATATTGCAGCCGCTGCTGTGTCCAGGCCCAGGAGCCTTAGCACTGTGCTGTGATGTCACTCAATACCACTGACATCACTAGGTGTAAACAACATCTCTCCTTTGCTGTGTATGTGACTATGGAGCTGTTTGGTGATGTCGTCTATTACGGCCTTCATAGAAGCAACAGGAGATTGTTGCATCCATCTAGAACCCTCAGAACTACAGTGCTATGATGTCACTCACTTCCACAGGCCTTGCAGAGTGTAAACAACAACAACCCAGCTTTGTTGTGTATGTAACCATAGGGATTTGTGATGTCACCTAGAACCTTCACAGCAGCGACAGCTTTATGAGGAGCATCAGCACTGCTCTGCCTGAGCAGAACCATCACCGCCATAGGTTGTCAAATAACCCGGATTTAACCCACACAGGTAAGTCCAATGGGGTGCAGGCATGTCCTCTATGCTTACAGCTTCCCGTGGGTGTTGGTTTGATACCGTTTGGGGACAGCCAAGGAGGCATCTGCAGGCAACAAAGGTAGGTGTGTGCTTGTGTGTGTGTTTCCTATGCAGATCCTAAGCCCAGTGTCACATGCAAGTAGGAGGAGTAAGAAGGGTTCCTGGCAAATCCGGGTTATGGATTGCATTTAAAAAGGCCCCGTGGGAGTGCAATGGGCCCCTGTCTTGCTGCTTAGCAATAATGGTATGGGTTTAGGTTCTGCTGTGTGTACTGGTGGTTGACTGCCCCCCAGCCCAGAGTGTGCATGGAAAATTGTCTGGCAGCCTCCCTGACAGCAAGCAGTGATAGTGCCCATGAAGGGGACCTTGTTGGGCCCGCCCCTTTCACGGTTATCGCTTCTCGGCCTTTTGGCTAAGATCAAGTGTAGTATCTGTTCTTATCAGTTTTCATGCTGGTGGGGATGGGTGCTGCATGGAGGATGCAGGTGTACCAGGGCTTTCCGGGGCTGGTTCTGAGGAATCAGCTCGACGGCTGCCCCGATGTGACCTGTTCCCTCCGGGTCTCGCCATGAGGCTGAGAGGGTCTAGAGCCGAGGTACTTTTGTGCCTCGGGGAGTGGTGACCCCGAGGTGCCGAAACTCACTGGGAGAATAGGCTCACTGAGTTGAAGCACGGGCACCATAATCTCTTCACCTTGTGGCACTCACCTCTTGATTCCCGGCCTTCTGGCTAGGATCAGAGAAATTTTTATAGATCCGGCCGGATGTCCGGGCAGTATATCTGCACACATTCACTTATTTATTTATTTTTTTGTCTCACTGTGTCACTTTTTGCGTGTTGTGTGTTCACAGGATTTGTCAGGATGCGGTAGCCCTTCTGGGTGTCCCTCCTGGCGGTCTAGGGGAGGTGTGTGTGGCCATTAGGTTCCGCACCTCCCTGCAAACACCCCGGGTACCCCTGCTTTGGCAGGGTACCTACCGTAATCGGCTCTGCGGGCAGATACCTTGGCCAACGCCAAGGGGGATGCCGGGAGCATTTGTGGTCCCCTAGTAGCTTTGGCGAAAAGGGACATCGAACCTGGAACCTCGCAGGTACCTTTTGGTCCGGAGGCGAAGGGTAAGGTTTGTTGGGGGGCCTCTCTCCTATCGGAGAAGGGCTTGCGATAGACCGCATCCTTTGTGCACGTTTTTTTTAGTGTAACACGTTTGCACTTTTTCTTGCACTTTGGGTGAATCGAAAGCACGTTCCTCGGCTAAAAAATATAAAAAAAAATCTGTTCTTATCAGTTTAATATCTGATACGTCCCCTATCTGGGGACCATATATTAAATGGATTTTTGAGAACGGGGCCGATTTCGAAGCTTGCTTCTGTCGCCCTATGCATTGACCCGATATGGCAGTATCTTCGGGTACAGTGCACCACCCCCTTACAGGGTTAAAAAGAAAGATTCCTACTTTCATTGCTACCTGCTTGCTGGCTAGCCAGCTAGCCAGCCCTGTGGGCCTTGCTGCTGCTGCAGCCAAAAAACAAAAGGTGGTGCTGCTGCTGCTTCTGCTGCTTCTGCTTCTGCTTGTGTCTGGCCGCTGTTGGAGCGTCCAGGCACAGGACTTCTGCTGCTGCTGACTAAATGGCCTCCTTAATTGGATCATTTGAGTAGCCAGCACACCTGTGCAGGTAGGGCATGACATGATAGGCAGCTGCCTTGATAGCGGGTGGGTGCTGAATGTTCCTAATTGACAAAATAAGATTAATGCTTATGAAGAAATATAAAATCTCATCCCTTCCCCAATATCGCGCCACACCCCTACCCCTTAATTCCCTGGTTGAACTTGATGGACATATGTCTTTTTTCGACCGTACTAACTATGTAACTATGTAACATAACATGGGGGGGGGGGGGGGTCTCCTGGCTGTTCACACAGGTGTGTCATTGCTGTACATTGACCATGCATTGCTTCTGTGGTATTGCAAAGGCAAAGACAAATGCTTCCAGCCATCCATTGCACTAATGGATTGGTCATCAGCTGGCTGTCTATGTCCCGCATCAATATAGACCAAAGTACAGAGGGTTAGGCTATGCTATTGTGCACCTACCTGATGCATCAGAAGGTGCGAGGCCCTTGCTAAATTCTGTGCACAGACTTTGAGATCTATGCTTTAGACTGTATCTAAACCTGCTCCAACATGGACTGACATTCTGGCCTACTTTCAGCCGATGCGACTTGTCTGTCGCTGAACAGTCGCTTTTTATGTATTCAGCACCTATGTATAATGTTGTAAAAATGCTCTAGAAGCTAAAGTCGCAGAAATGTCACACATATTTGGCCTGCAACTTTCTGTGCGACAAATTCAGACAGGAAAAATCAGTATAAATCCTTAGAAAATTATCCCCCAGTGTCTCCATCTGCTGGCGGTATTGAATAAGCATTGCTGCACTGATGGGGTATGCATTAGACGAAAAAAAAGAAGAAAAAGAAGAATAATACGCCCAGAAAAGAGGCGAAAAGGAGAAAAACGTAAAAAAACGTGAAAAAAAAGTAAGAGGAAGAGAAGGGAAAAAAAGGTGGAAATGGGTTTAAAAGTGATTTCGGCGGAGAAATATATATATATATATATATATATATATATATATATATATATATATATATATGCGCACACACACACATAGATATAAACGTATTCTCCGTTGAGATATTGCAGCCGCTGCTGTGTCCAGGCCCAGGAGCCTTAGCACTGTGCTGTGATGTCACTCAATACCACTGACATCACTAGGTGTAAACAACATCTCTCCTTTGCTGTGTATGTGACTATGGAGCTGTTTGGTGATGTCGTCTATTACGGCCTTCATAGAAGCAACAGGAGATTGTTGCATCCATCTTGAACCCTCAGAACTACAGTGCTATGATGTCACTCACTTCCACAGGCCTTGCAGAGTGTAAACAACAACAACCCAGCTTTGTTGTGTATGTAACCATAGGGATTTGTGATGTCACCTAGAACCTTCACAGCAGCGACAGCTTTATGAGGAGCATCAGCACTGCTCTGCCTGAGCAGAACCATCACCGCCATAGGTTGTCAAATAACCCGGATTTAACCCACACAGGTAAGTCCAATGGGGTGCAGGCATGTCCTCTATGCTTACAGCTTCCCGTGGGTGTTGGTTTGATACCGTTTGGGGACAGCCAAGGAGGCATCTGCAGGCAACAAAGGTAGGTGTGTGCTTGTGTGTGTGTTTCCTATGCAGATCCTAAGCCCAGTGTCACATGCAAGTAGGAGGAGTAAGAAGGGTTCCTGGCAAATCCGGGTTATGGATTGCATTTAAAAAGGCCCCGTGGGAGTGCAATGGGCCCCTGTCTTGCTGCTTAGCAATAATGGTATGGGTTTAGGTTCTGCTGTGTGTACTGGTGGTTGACTGCCCCCCAGCCCAGAGTGTGCATGGAAAATTGTCTGGCAGCCTCCCTGACAGCAAGCAGTGATAGTGCCCATGAAGGGGACCTTGTTGGGCCCGCCCCTTTCACGGTTATCGCTTCTCGGCCTTTTGGCTAAGATCAAGTGTAGTATCTGTTCTTATCAGTTTAATATCTGATACGTCCCCTATCTGGGGACCATATATTAAATGGATTTTTGAGAACGGGGGCCGATTTCGAAGCTTGCTTCCGTCGCCCTATGCATTGACCCGATATGGCAGTATCTTCGGGTACAGTGCACCACCCCCTTACAGGGTTAAAAAGAAAGATTCCTACTTTCATTGCTACCTGCTTGCTGGCTAGCCAGCTAGCCAGCCCTGTGGGCCTTGCTGCTGCTGCAGCCAAAAAACAAAAGGTGGTGCTGCTGCTGCTTCTGCTGCTTCTGCTTCTGCTTGTGTCTGGCCCCTGTTGGAGCGTCCAGGCACAGGACTTCTGCTGCTGCTGACTAAATGGCCTCCTTAATTGGATCATTTGAGTAGCCAGCACACCTGTGCAGGTAGGGCATGACATGATAGGCAGCTGCCTTGATAGCGGGTGGGTGCTGAATGTTCCTAATTGACAAAATAAGATTAATGCTTATGAAGAAATATAAAATCTCATCCCTTCCCCAATATCGCGCCACACCCCTACCCCTTAATTCCCTGGTTGAACTTGATGGACATATGTCTTTTTTCGACCGTACTAACTATGTAACTATGTAACATAACATGGGGGGGGGGGGGGGGGTCTCCTGGCTGTTCACACAGGTGTGTCATTGCTGTACATTGACCATGCATTGCTTCTGTGGTATTGCAAAGGCAAAGACAAATGCTTCCAGCCATCCATTGCACTAATGGATTGGTCATCAGCTGGCTGTCTATGTCCCGCATCAATATAGACCAAAGTACAGAGGGTTAGGCTATGCTATTGTGCACCTACCTGATGCATCAGAAGGTGCGAGGCCCTTGCTAAATTCTGTGCACAGACTTTGAGATCTATGCTTTATTAGACTGTATCTAAACCTGCTCCAACATGGACTGACATTCTGGCCTACTTTCAGCCGATGCGACTTGTCTGTCGCTGAACAGTCGCTTTTTATGTATTCAGCACCTATGTATAATGTTGTAAAAATGCTCTAGAAGCTAAAGTCGCAGAAATGTCACACATATTTGGCCTGCAACTTTCTGTGCGACAAATTCAGACAGGAAAAATCAGTATAAATCCTTAGAAAATTATCCCCAGTGTCTCCATCTGCTGGCGGTATTGAATAAGCATTGCTGCACTGATGGGGTATGCATTAGACGAAAAAAAAGAAGAAAAAGAAGAATAATACGCCCAGAAAAGAGGCGAAAAGGAGAAAAACGTAAAAAAAACGTGAAAAAAAAGTAAGAGGAAGAGAAGGAAAAAAAGGTGGAAATGGGTTTTAAAAGTGATTTCGGCGGAGAAATATATATATATATATATATATATATATATATATATATATATGCGCACACACACACATAGATATAAACGTATTCTCCGTTGAGATATTGCAGCCGCTGCTGTGTCCAGGCCCAGGAGCCTTAGCACTGTGCTGTGATGTCACTCAATACCACTGACATCACTAGGTGTAAACAACATCTCTCCTTTGCTGTGTATGTGACTATGGAGCTGTTTGGTGATGTCGTCTATTACGGCCTTCATAGAAGCAACAGGAGATTGTTGCATCCATCTTGAACCCTCAGAACTACAGTGCCTATGATGTCACTCACTTCCACAGGCCTTGCAGAGTGTAAACAACAACAACCCAGCTTTGTTGTGTATGTAACCATAGGGATTTGTGATGTCACCTAGAACCTTCACAGCAGCGACAGCTTTATGAGGAGCATCAGCACTGCTCTGCCTGAGCAGAACCATCACCGCCATAGGTTGTCAAATAACCCGGATTTAACCCACACAGGTAAGTCCAATGGGGTGCAGGCATGTCCTCTATGCTTACAGCTTCCCGTGGGTGTTGGTTTGATACCGTTTGGGGACAGCCAAGGAGGCATCTGCAGGCAACAAAGGTAGGTGTGTGCTTGTGTGTGTGTTTCCTATGCAGATCCTAAGCCCAGTGTCACATGCAAGTAGGAGGAGTAAGAAGGGTTCCTGGCAAATCCGGGTTATGGATTGCATTTAAAAAGGCCCCGTGGGAGTGCAATGGGCCCCTGTCTTGCTGCTTAGCAATAATGGTATGGGTTTAGGTTCTGCTGTGTGTACTGGTGGTTGACTGCCCCCCAGCCAGAGTGTGCATGGAAAATTGTCTGGCAGCCTCCCTGACAGCAAGCAGTGATAGTGCCCATGAAGGGGACCTTGTTGGGCCCGCCCCTTTCACGGTTATCGCTTCTCGGCCTTTTGGCTAAGATCAAGTGTAGTATCTGTTCTTATCAGTTTAATATCTGATACGTCCCCTATCTGGGGACCATATATTAAATGGATTTTTGAGAACGGGGGCCGATTTCGAAGCTTGCTTCCGTCGCCCTATGCATTGGCCCGATATGGCAGTATCTTCGGGTACAGTGCACCACCCCCTTACAGGGTTAAAAAGAAAGATTCCTACTTTCATTGCTACCTGCTTGCTGGCTAGCCAGCTAGCCAGCCCTGTGGGCCTTGCTGCTGCTGCTGCTTCTGCTGCTTCTGCTTCTGCTTGTGTCTGGCCGCTGTTGGAGCGTCCAGGCACAGGACTTCTGCTGCTGCTGACTAAATGGCCTCCTTAATTGGATCATTTGAGTAGCCAGCACACCTGTGCAGGTAGGGCATGACATGATAGGCAGCTGCCTTGATAGCGGGTGGGTGCTGAATGTTCCTAATTGACAAAATAAGATTAATGCTTATGAAGAAATATAAAATCTCATCCTTCCCCAATATCGCGCCACACCCCTACCCCTTAATTCCCTGGTTGAACTTGATGGACATATGTCTTTTTTCGACCGTACTAACTATGTAACTATGTAACATAACATGGGGGGGTCTCCTGGCTGTTCACACAGGTGTGTCATTGCTGTACATTGACCATGCATTGCTTCTGTGGTATTGCAAAGGCAAAGACAAATGCTTCCAGCCATCCATTGCACTAATGGATTGGTCATCAGCTGGCTGTCTATGTCCCGCATCAATATAGACCAAAGTACAGAGGGTTAGGCTATGCTATTGTGCACCTACCTGATGCATCAGAAGGTGCGAGGCCCTTGCTAAATTCTGTGCACAGACTTTGAGATCTATGCTTTAGACTGTATCTAAACCTGCTCCAACATGGACTGACATTCTGGCTACTTTCAGCCGATGCGACTTGTCTGTCGCTGAACAGTCGCTTTTTATGTATTCAGCACCTATGTATAATGTTGTAAAAATGCTCTAGAAGCTAAAGTCGCAGAAATGTCACACATATTTGGCCTGCAACTTTCTGTGCGACAAATTCAGACAGGAAAAATCAGTATAAATCCTTAGAAAATTATCCCCCAGTGTCTCCATCTGCTGGCGGTATTGAATAAGCATTGCTGCACTGATGGGGTATGCATTAGACGAAAAAAAGAAGAAAAAGAAGAATAATACGCCCAGAAAAGAGGCGAAAAGGAGAAAAACGTAAAAAAACGTGAAAAAAAAGTAAGAGGAAGAGAAGGGAAAAAAAGGTGGAAATGGGTTTAAAAGTGATTTCGGCGGAGAAATATATATATATATATATATATATATATATATATATATATATATGCGCACACACACACATAGATATAAACGTATTCTCCGTTGAGATATTGCAGCCGCTGCTGTGTCCAGGCCCAGGAGCCTTAGCACTGTGCTGTGATGTCACTCAATACCACTGACATCACTAGGTGTAAACAACATCTCTCCTTTGCTGTGTATGTGACTATGGAGCTGTTTGGTGATGTCGTCTATTACGGCCTTCATAGAAGCAACAGGAGATTGTTGCATCCATCTTGAACCCTCAGAACTACAGTGCTATGATGTCACTCACTTCCACAGGCCTTGCAGAGTGTAAACAACAACAACCCAGCTTTGTTGTGTATGTAACCATAGGGATTTGTGATGTCACCTAGAACCTTCACAGCAGCGACAGCTTTATGAGGAGCATCAGCACTGCTCTGCCTGAGCAGAACCATCACCGCCATAGGTTGTCAAATAACCCGGATTTAACCCACACAGGTAAGTCCAATGGGGTGCAGGCATGTCCTCTATGCTTACAGCTTCCCGTGGGTGTTGGTTTGATACCGTTTGGGGACAGCCAAGGAGGCATCTGCAGGCAACAAAGGTAGGTGTGTGCTTGTGTGTGTGTTTCCTATGCAGATCCTAAGCCCAGTGTCACATGCAAGTAGGAGGAGTAAGAAGGGTTCCTGGCAAATCCGGGTTATGGATTGCATTTAAAAAGGCCCCGTGGGAGTGCAATGGGCCCCCTGTCTTGCTGCTTAGCAATAATGGTATGGGTTTAGGTTCTGCTGTGTGTACTGGTGGTTGACTGCCCCCAAGCCCAGAGTGTGCATGGAAAATTGTCTGGCAGCCTCCCTGACAGCAAGCAGTGATAGTGCCCATGAAGGGGACCTTGTTGGGCCCGCCCCTTTCACGGTTATCGCTTCTCGGCCTTTTGGCTAAGATCAAGTGTAGTAATACAGGAGATCTGGTCAGAAGGTACTCGGGTACCCCTCTCCTCGGCCTTGTGGGATCGCCCAGGTTTATTGCCTGGGCTTCACCCACTTGTTGCTATTGGGGAGAGGGCTTAGTCCCAGGGTAACGGGTTGCGATCGCCTCTCAAAGCCTTCGGGTGGAGAGAGGTTTGAGCGAATTGGCTGGTTGGTTGGAGCGGAGAGAACCAGACCAAAACACGAATGAACCATGGATGAAGATCTAGATCCTGGTTCGGTACCGGCTTATGCCCGGATTAAACACACTGTGCGGGTCATTCTCACAGGTGATGCGGCGGATGCACGTGGCATGAGGTTCGTGATAGAGGACGTGCTCGACAAGATTCTTAATGTTCGTAAGCGAGAGATTTTGGCCATCCAGGATTACCCTAAGCGGAGGATCTACGACTGCACTTTCATAGGGGAAGGCGTATTCTTAGATGCAGTAATGAAAATTCCAAAGCAAGATGATCCGAGGCTTAAGGGTATCCAAATTGTCGAGCACGTCCTAGATGAAACCAAGTTGATTGTCGTGAAGATGTACTCCCCTTTTGTAAATCAGAGAGAGATCGATGGGTTCCTGGCAGCCTACTTTAAAAAGGTGGAGTTCAGAGGAAAAATCATGAACGACTGTGGTGTCTGGACCTCAAAATGGCGATATCAAGTCACGTGCAACAAAGACCCCACCCTCCCAGGGGGGATACTATTACCGCCTGCTCGTTTTAAATTAAACAATGTGTGTGGCGACCTCTTTTTTGCGGGAATGCCAAACTTCTGCAGAAGGTGCCAACGTTATGGGCACATAAAGGAAAATTGTGAAAGTTCCTGTAAGAAATGTGGAAGCATGCAACATGAAACAGAAAAATGTGATAAGGGTTTGAGATGTAATTTTTGCCGTCACTTTGGTCACGTGTATGCTTTCTGTCCCCACAGACCAAAAAAAACCACAGAACAGCAAGGGCAACCCAAGAGAGACGTCCGGAGACCAGCCTGGGGAAAAGCCAGAGAGGAGGAGCACCCCCCACAAGAAGAGGTAAGCTGTGAGATGGAGACCACGGCCCCCCCAAAAGAACCCCAGGAGAAAGAGGCACAGGTGGAAAGGGGGACCCCAAATGAGAGGAGGCCGGGGAAGAGAAATGCGAGAGGGGATCGGGCAGATACCTCAGAGAAGGTGGAAGAGCGAGAGGTGCCCGATTCCACCCCGGAAGGTCCTCCTGCTCGGGGTCCCCCTGAGTGTGAAAACCCGGACGGAGTAGCAAAGGTGAAAAGACGAAGGGGCTCCAAAGGGCGTCCGGACTCGGAGGTGGTCCAGGAGGAGCAGATGGAAGTTCCTGTCGTGACGGGGGCTCCAAGTGAAGCTCCTCCACAGGTCCCAGCGGTGGATACCCCTCCTCCTCCCAGCCAGGAGGAGGTTTCAGGGGTGACCATCTCCGAGGTCCCGGAAACGGACCTAAGTACGCACCCGACCCCTATGGAGGGGCAAGAGGTGGACGCCGAAAAAGAGAATGGAGCCCAGAAGCTGTTCTTACCAATGTACTCCGTCTATACACCTGTGGTCTTGGAAGAGGGGGGCTGCTCGAGCGAGGGTGGTTCCTCTCCGGCTTCCTCTATGTGTACGGTAGAGTCAGAGGTGGGGGGTAACGAGAGCTCCAGTGCGCAATCTGGTTTTTAGTTTGTTATCTGAGCCTCCCTTTTTTTTACATCTCCAATGGCTGAGTTGTCCGCATTGTCTATGAATGTAAGAAGTATAAGTTCACGAGCGAAACGGGTTGCCCTTTTTAACTACTTGTCTATTTTTGCTGCTTCTGTGGTTTTCCTGCAGGAGTGCGGCATCCCGCATAGTTTAAATTATGAAAAGTATAAAAAAGATTGGGTACACGGTCCATCAGTCTGGTCTGGATCTAACGAATCCAGATCAGCAGGGGTCGCCATACTTTTTAAAGGAAATGCTTTTATTGATTTTATTCATGAGATTTTACCAGGCAGAATTTTATTGGTTAAAGCTTTTATTGATGGTATTAAATGGCAGTTTTTAAATTTTTATGGTTCACCCAATAAAAATGATAGAGCACGGATGTTAGAGATTTTACCCCTTTTTATCAATGATTCTGAACCTCTTATTTTAGCAGGTGATTTTAATTGTATTTTAAGGGGGGAGCACCGTTTTACCAATTCAGTAAGTAGAAACTATGATAAAACATCTTCTATGTTAAAAAATATGATTATTGATTTTAGACTTACTGATGTTTTTAAGAAATGCAATAGTATTTTACCAGAAAGAGACGGTGTGACCTGGAGCAACGCAAACTGCAGCTCCAGGATCGATTTTATCTTCTGTTCTTATCAAGTACTGCCTTTTAAGTGTGATGTTTTAACCAATGTTTTTTCTGATCACAAACTTTTATCTTTTAAGGTGAAGAGTGATTTTAGAAAAAAGACTGGGAGGAATGCCTGGAAGATGAATGTATCCCTTTTAGAAGATCCGCAGGTTTTATCCGATTTTATCAACTTCTACAAGGACTGCAGACGGGTAAGAGATCCTAACACTCCCATCAGTATATGGTGGGAGAAAATGAAAATAAAAATAAAAGAGTTTTTTTATTAGAGTAGGGATCTCTAGAGCTAAAGAGAAGCGTGAGTTTTACTCCCTTCTAAATACCCGTCTGCAAACCCTGTACAAATTCAGAGACAATGGTATAGAGGTTTATAGAGAAATTACTGACTTAAAAAAAGAAATAAAACAGTGCCTGGAGCAGAAGGGAAAAGAGATAATTTTCAGATCCAAAATAAAGCACCTTGAAGAGAACGAGACCTGCTCCAGGTACTTTTTTAAGAAAGTAACGGATAAAAAGGTTTTAATTGATAATATACAAGGAGAAAAAGATGTACAGGGTATTTTAAAAAGGGTACATTCATTTTATGCGGATCTTTTTAATACAAAAAATATTGATATTGATTTTATGAATGACTCATTGAAGGAGATTACCAATGTTTTAGACCCTGTGTCCCAGTCTCTTTTACAGAGGGAGATCTCGGAACAGGAGGTTTTAGAGACGATCAGGAGTTTTAAATCCGGTAAGGTGCCTGGTCCTGACGGTATACCCATTGAGTTTTATGTCATTTTTTATGGTGTTTTAAAAGATGACCTTTTTTCCCTTTTTACAGAAGTATTTAAAACAAAAGCCCTCCCAGGTTCATGGAGGAAGGGTGATGTCTCCCTGCTGTTCAAAAAGGGAGACCGGTCAGATCTAAAGAACTGGAGACCAATCACCCTCCTCAACTGTGACTACAAAGTGATGGCAAAACTGTGCGCAAATAGATTAAAAAGTGTAATAGAGAAAATAATCCATTCAAATCAGGTCTGTGGGGTGCCTGGGAGGAGCATATGGGAAAATCTTAACCTTTTAAAAGATGTGATTAGTGACACAAAGTCTAGAAACGGAAAACTAGCCATTTTATCCTTAGACTTCGAGAAGGCTTTTGACAGAGTGTCACATTTTTATCTTTTTAAGGTTTTAGAGAAAATGGGTATACCTGAAGGCTTTTTATTGTCTCTTAAGGCCTTTTATAAAAACTGCACAAGCAAGATTTTAGTTAACGGTTTTAAGACACAGGATGTGATTTTAAATTCCGGAGTGAAGCAGGGGTGTCCTTTGTCCCCACAACTTTTCATATGTGCGCTTGAGCCTCTACTATGCACCTTGAGGAGAGATAAGCAAATAAGAGGGGTCCCCCTGCCGGGAGGAGGGGGACTAGAGGCTAAAGTAGTGGGGTACATGGACGATGTGGCAGTGCTCGGAAGGGACACCCCATCGCTTCAAAAAGCCCTAAAGCAAGTTGAATTTTTTTGTTGTGCCTCCGGTTTTAAGGTAAATTTTAATAAAAGCAGTGTTTTAAATATAGGAGGACTGTTTTTAAGGGATTTACCCATTCCTGTGTCTGAGTCTGTGCAGATTTTAGGGGTCTCCTTCAGTGAGTCAAACAATGGTTTTAATAGCTGGGACTTGGTGGCTCAAAAAATAAACACAAAAATTTGTATGTGGAACATGAGAAAGCTAACGATGGAGGGGAAGGTTTTAGTTACAAAGATGGTGATTTTACCCATTTTATTGTATCTTGGCATGGTCTTTCCACCCCCCGAAATGATTTTAAATAAAATCATTAAAGCATGTTTTACCTTTTTATGGAGCTCCAAGAGTGAAAAATTGAGAAGAGAGATCGTCATGATGCCAAAAGTTATGGGTGGAAAGGACTTCCCCGACATCAGGGCGTTCCTTTTTACCAAGTTTTTTAGCATGTGTGTTAGCACACTTTTTAAGGATAGTTACTGGTCATATTTTATCCGTTTTAATACAGGTTTTTTTATGAGGAGGAATGGGTGGTTTAAAACTGTTTTAAGCTGTCCTTATGCTTTTAATCTTCCCCAACAATACAAGATTTTAGAGAAAATTTTCAACCTGTACAACTTTAACGGAAAAAGTATTAATGAAGTAACTAATAGCAAAAAACTGTTAAAATATATTAAAGAAAGTGGTTTTATTGCCCCTGTGAATAATTTTAATGAAGAGAAATGCAGGAAAATATGGAAGATGGCAAATATGATTTATCTTTTTAATTCACAGAAAGATCTGGCCTGGAGCTGCATACACGAGTGTCTTCCATGCCGGGCATTCCAGCACCGAAGAAGGATGGCCAACACTGCAGTATGCCCGAGGGAGGGCTGCCAGGAACCCGAGACCGTGTACCACCTTTTCTGGACTTGTTTTTATGCAAAAAGGATATGGACTAAAATACTCCCTCTGGTGAAGAAGATAACAGAAATAAAGGACTTAAACTCTGCAGCTGTTTTTTATGGATGTCTGGAATGCCCAATACGGACTCAAGAGACAATGGCATGGAAGATCATAAACTGTGTTAAAGCAGCTCTATGGAATGCCAGAAACATTTTACTTTTTAAACATGAGATTTTATCTGTGAATGATGTTTTAGCTCTTTGTTTTAGTGATATGTACCAGTACTTTTTATTAGACAAGAAATATTATCCTTTATTAGCTAGAAAATGGTATTTTAATGAATGGAACGCCCTTTTGTAAAGCCACCAAGTGCCCATTTTAAGTGTATTATGATTGTATTTATGTGAACTTTTATTGTTATGTGATTTTATTATCAAAATTTGTTTTTATTGAAAAAAAAAATTATATTTATAAATCGTAATGCACTTTGTAAAATGTTATGAATTCTAAATAAAAAGATACCCCTCAGGGGTAGCCAAGTTAAAAAAAAAATCTGTTCTTATCAGTTTAATATCTGATACGTCCCCTATCTGGGGACCATATATTAAATGGATTTTTGAGAACGGGGGCCGATTTCGAAGCTTGCTTCCGTCGCCCTATGCATTGACCCGATATGGCAGTATCTTCGGGTACAGTGCACCACCCCCTTACAGGGTTAAAAAGAAAGATTCCTACTTTCATTGCTACCTGCTTGCTGGCTAGCCAGCTAGCCAGCCCTGTGGGCCTTGCTGCTGCTGCAGCCAAAAAACAAAAGGTGGTGCTGCTGCTGCTTCTGCTGCTTCTGCTTCTGCTTGTGTCTGGCCCCTGTTGGAGCGTCCAGGCACAGGACTTCTGCTGCTGCTGACTAAATGGCCTCCTTAATTGGATCATTTGAGTAGCCAGCACACCTGTGCAGGTAGGGCATGACATGATAGGCAGCTGCCTTGATAGCGGGTGGGTGCTGAATGTTCCTAATTGACAAAATAAGATTAATGCTTATGAAGAAATATAAAATCTCATCCCTTCCCCAATATCGCGCCACACCCCTACCCCTTAATTCCCTGGTTGAACTTGATGGACATATGTCTTTTTTCGACCGTACTAACTATGTAACTATGTAACATAACATGGGGGGGGGGGGGGGGTCTCCTGGCTGTTCACACAGGTGTGTCATTGCTGTACATTGACCATGCATTGCTTCTGTGGTATTGCAAAGGCAAAGACAAATGCTTCCAGCCATCCATTGCACTAATGGATTGGTCATCAGCTGGCTGTCTATGTCCCGCATCAATATAGACCAAAGTACAGAGGGTTAGGCTATGCTATTGTGCACCTACCTGATGCATCAGAAGGTGCGAGGCCCTTGCTAAATTCTGTGCACAGACTTTGAGATCTATGCTTTAGACTGTATCTAAACCTGCTCCAACATGGACTGACATTCTGGTCTACTTTCAGCCGATGCGACTTGTCTGTCGCTGAACAGTCGCTTTTTATGTATTCAGCACCTATGTATAATGTTGTAAAAATGCTCTAGAAGCTAAAGTCGCAGAAATGTCACACATATTTGGCCTGCAACTTTCTGTGCGACAAATTCAGACAGGAAAAATCAGTATAAATCCTTAGAAAATTATCCCCCAGTGTCTCCATCTGCTGGCGGTATTGAATAAGCATTGCTGCACTGATGGGGTATGCATTAGACGAAAAAAAAGAAGAAAAAGAAGAATAATACGCCCAGAAAAGAGGCGAAAAGGAGAAAAACGTAAAAAAACGTGAAAAAAAAGTAAGAGGAAGAGAAGGGAAAAAAAGGTGGAAATGGGTTTAAAAGTGATTTCGGCGGAGAAATATATATATATATATATATATATATATATATATATATATATATATATGCGCACACACACACATAGATATAAACGTATTCTCCGTTGAGATATTGCAGCCGCTGCTGTGTCCAGGCCCAGGAGCCTTAGCACTGTGCTGTGATGTCACTCAATACCACTGACATCACTAGGTGTAAACAACATCTCTCCTTTGCTGTGTATGTGACTATGGAGCTGTTTGGTGATGTCGTCTATTACGGCCTTCATAGAAGCAACAGGAGATTGTTGCATCCATCTTGAACCCTCAGAACTACAGTGCTATGATGTCACTCACTTCCACAGGCCTTGCAGAGTGTAAACAACAACAACCCAGCTTTGTTGTGTATGTAACCATAGGGATTTGTGATATCACCTAGAACCTTCACAGCAGCGACAGCTTTATGAGGAGCATCAGCACTGCTCTGCCTGAGCAGAACCATCACCGCCATAGGTTGTCAAATAACCCGGATTTAACCCACACAGGTAAGTCCAATGGGGTGCAGGCATGTCCTCTATGCTTACAGCTTCCCGTGGGTGTTGGTTTGATACCGTTTGGGGACAGCCAAGGAGGCATCTGCAGGCAACAAAGGTAGGTGTGTGCTTGTGTGTGTGTTTCCTATGCAGATCCTAAGCCCAGTGTCACATGCAAGTAGGAGGAGTAAGAAGGGTTCCTGGCAAATCCGGGTTATGGATTGCATTTAAAAAGGCCCCGTGGGAGTGCAATGGGCCCCTGTCTTGCTGCTTAGCAATAATGGTATGGGTTTAGGTTCTGCTGTGTGTACTGGTGGTTGACTGCCCCCCAGCCCAGAGTGTGCATGGAAAATTGTCTGGCAGCCTCCCTGACAGCAAGCAGTGATAGTGCCCATGAAGGGGACCTTGTTGGGCCCGCCCCTTTCACGGTTATCGCTTCTCGGCCTTTTGGCTAAGATCAAGTGTAGTATCTGTTCTTATCAGTTTAATATCTGATACGTCCCCTATCTGGGGACCATATATTAAATGGATTTTTGAGAACGGGGGCCGATTTCGAAGCTTGCTTCCGTCGCCCTATGCATTGACCCGATATGGCAGTATCTTCGGGTACAGTGCACCACCCCCTTACAGGGTTAAAAAGAAAGATTCCTACTTTCATTGCTACCTGCTTGCTGGCTAGCCAGCTAGCCAGCCCTGTGGGCCTTGCTGCTGCTGCAGCCAAAAAACAAAAGGTGGTGCTGCTGCTGCTTCTGCTGCTTCTGCTTCTGCTTGTGTCTGGCCCCTGTTGGAGCGTCCAGGCACAGGACTTCTGCTGCTGCTGACTAAATGGCCTCCTTAATTGGATCATTTGAGTAGCCAGCACACCTGTGCAGGTAGGGCATGACATGATAGGCAGCTGCCTTGATAGCGGGTGGGTGCTGAATGTTCCTAATTGACAAAATAAGATTAATGCTTATGAAGAAATATAAAATCTCATCCCTTCCCCAATATCGCGCCACACCCCTACCCCTTAATTCCCTGGTTGAACTTGATGGACATATGTCTTTTTTCGACCGTACTAACTATGTAACTATGTAACATAACATGGGGGGGGGGGGGGGGTCTCCTGGCTGTTCACACAGGTGTGTCATTGCTGTACATTGACCATGCATTGCTTCTGTGGTATTGCAAAGGCAAAGACAAATGCTTCCAGCCATCCATTGCACTAATGGATTGGTCATCAGCTGGCTGTCTATGTCCCGCATCAATATAGACCAAAGTACAGAGGGTTAGGCTATGCTATTGTGCACCTACCTGATGCATCAGAAGGTGCGAGGCCCTTGCTAAATTCTGTGCACAGACTTTGAGATCTATGCTTTAGACTGTATCTAAACCTGCTCCAACATGGACTGACATTCTGGCCTACTTTCAGCCGATGCGACTTGTCTGTCGCTGAACAGTCGCTTTTTATGTATTCAGCACCTATGTATAATGTTGTAAAAATGCTCTAGAAGCTAAAGTCGCAGAAATGTCACACATATTTGGCCTGCAACTTTCTGTGCGACAAATTCAGACAGGAAAAATCAGTATAAATCCTTAGAAAATTATCCCCCAGTGTCTCCATCTGCTGGCGGTATTGAATAAGCATTGCTGCACTGATGGGGTATGCATTAGACGAAAAAAAAGAAGAAAAAGAAGAATAATACGCCCAGAAAAGAGGCGAAAAGGAGAAAAACGTAAAAAAACGTGAAAAAAAAGTAAGAGGAAGAGAAGGGAAAAAAAGGTGGAAATGGGTTTAAAAGTGATTTCGGCGGAGAAATATATATATATATATATATATATATATATATATATGCGCACACACACACATAGATATAAACGTATTCTCCGTTGAGATATTGCAGCCGCTGCTGTGTCCAGGCCCAGGAGCCTTAGCACTGTGCTGTGATGTCACTCAATACCACTGACATCACTAGGTGTAAACAACATCTCTCCTTTGCTGTGTATGTGACTATGGAGCTGTTTGGTGATGTCGTCTATTACGGCCTTCATAGAAGCAACAGGAGATTGTTGCATCCATCTTGAACCCTCAGAACTACAGTGCTATGATGTCACTCACTTCCACAGGCCTTGCAGAGTGTAAACAACAACAACCCAGCTTTGTTGTGTATGTAACCATAGGGATTTGTGATGTCACCTAGAACCTTCACAGCAGCGACAGCTTTATGAGGAGCATCAGCACTGCTCTGCCTGAGCAGAACCATCACCGCCATAGGTTGTCAAATAACCCGGATTTAACCCACACAGGTAAGTCCAATGGGGTGCAGGCATGTCCTCTATGCTTACAGCTTCCCGTGGGTGTTGGTTTGATACCGTTTGGGGACAGCCAAGGAGGCATCTGCAGGCAACAAAGGTAGGTGTGTGCTTGTGTGTGTGTTTCCTATGCAGATCCTAAGCCCAGTGTCACATGCAAGTAGGAGGAGTAAGAAGGGTTCCTGGCAAATCCGGGTTATGGATTGCATTTAAAAAGGCCCCGTGGGAGTGCAATGGGCCCCTGTCTTGCTGCTTAGCAATAATGGTATGGGTTTAGGTTCTGCTGTGTGTACTGGTGGTTGACTGCCCCCCAGCCCAGAGTGTGCATGGAAAATTGTCTGGCAGCCTCCCTGACAGCAAGCAGTGATAGTGCCCATGAAGGGGACCTTGTTGGGCCCGCCCCTTTCACGGTTATCGCTTCTCGGCCTTTTGGCTAAGATCAAGTGTAGTATCTGTTCTTATCAGTTTAATATCTGATACGTCCCCTATCTGGGGACCATATATTAAATGGATTTTTGAGAACGGGGGCCGATTTCGAAGCTTGCTTCCGTCGCCCTATGCATTGACCCGATATGGCAGTATCTTCGGGTACAGTGCACCACCCCCTTACAGGGTTAAAAAGAAAGATTCCTACTTTCATTGCTACCTGCTTGCTGGCTAGCCAGCTAGCCAGCCCTGTGGGCCTTGCTGCTGCTGCAGCCAAAAAACAAAAGGTGGTGCTGCTGCTGCTTCTGCTGCTTCTGCTTCTGCTTGTGTCTGGCCCCTGTTGGAGCGTCCAGGCACAGGACTTCTGCTGCTGCTGACTAAATGGCCTCCTTAATTGGATCATTTGAGTAGCCAGCACACCTGTGCAGGTAGGGCATGACATGATAGGCAGCTGCCTTGATAGCGGGTGGGTGCTGAATGTTCCTAATTGACAAAATAAGATTAATGCTTATGAAGAAATATAAAATCTCATCCCTTCCCCAATATCGCGCCACACCCCTACCCCTTAATTCCCTGGTTGAACTTGATGGACATATGTCTTTTTTCGACCGTACTAACTATGTAACTATGTAACATAACATGGGGGGGGGGGGGTCTCCTGGCTGTTCACACAGGTGTGTCATTGCTGTACATTGACCATGCATTGCTTCTGTGGTATTGCAAAGGCAAAGACAAATGCTTCCAGCCATCCATTGCACTAATGGATTGGTCATCAGCTGGCTGTCTATGTCCCGCATCAATATAGACCAAAGTACAGAGGGTTAGGCTATGCTATTGTGCACCTACCTGATGCATCAGAAGGTGCGAGGCCCTTGCTAAATTCTGTGCACAGACTTTGAGATCTATGCTTTAGACTGTATCTAAACCTGCTCCAACATGGACTGACATTCTGGCCTACTTTCAGCCGATGCGACTTGTCTGTCGCTGAACAGTCGCTTTTTATGTATTCAGCACCTATGTATAATGTTGTAAAAATGCTCTAGAAGCTAAAGTCGCAGAAATGTCACACATATTTGGCCTGCAACTTTCTGTGCGACAAATTCAGACAGGAAAAATCAGTATAAATCCTTAGAAAATTATCCCCCAGTGTCTCCATCTGCTGGCGGTATTGAATAAGCATTGCTGCACTGATGGGGTATGCATTAGACGAAAAAAAAGAAGAAAAAGAAGAATAATACGCCCAGAAAAGAGGCGAAAAGGAGAAAAACGTAAAAAAACGTGAAAAAAAAGTAAGAGGAAGAGAAGGGAAAAAAAGGTGGAAATGGGTTTAAAAGTGATTTCGGCGGAGAAATATATATATATATATATATATATATATATATATATATATATATGCGCACACACACACATAGATATAAACGTATTCTCCGTTGAGATATTGCAGCCGCTGCTGTGTCCAGGCCCAGGAGCCTTAGCACTGTGCTGTGATGTCACTCAATACCACTGACATCACTAGGTGTAAACAACATCTCTCCTTTGCTGTGTATGTGACTATGGAGCTGTTTGGTGATGTCGTCTATTACGGCCTTCATAGAAGCAACAGGAGATTGTTGCATCCATCTTGAACCCTCAGAACTACAGTGCTATGATGTCACTCACTTCCACAGGCCTTGCAGAGTGTAAACAACAACAACCCAGCTTTGTTGTGTATGTAAGCATAGGGATTTGTGATGTCACCTAGAACCTTCACAGCAGCGACAGCTTTATGAGGAGCATCAGCACTGCTCTGCCTGAGCAGAACCATCACCGCCATAGGTTGTCAAATAACCCGGATTTAACCCACACAGGTAAGTCCAATGGGGTGCAGGCATGTCCTCTATGCTTACAGCTTCCCGTGGGTGTTGGTTTGATACCGTTTGGGGACAGCCAAGGAGGCATCTGCAGGCAACAAAGGTAGGTGTGTGCTTGTGTGTGTGTTTCCTATGCAGATCCTAAGCCCAGTGTCACATGCAAGTAGGAGGAGTAAGAAGGGTTCCTGGCAAATCCGGGTTATGGATTGCATTTAAAAAGGCCCCGTGGGAGTGCAATGGGCCCCTGTCTTGCTGCTTAGCAATAATGGTATGGGTTTAGGTTCTGCTGTGTGTACTGGTGGTTGACTGCCCCCCAGCCCAGAGTGTGCATGGAAAATTGTCTGGCAGCCTCCCTGACAGCAAGCAGTGATAGTGCCCATGAAGGGGACCTTGTTGGGCCCGCCCCTTTCACGGTTATCGCTTCTCGGCCTTTTGGCTAAGATCAAGTGTAGTATCTGTTCTTATCAGTTTAATATCTGATACGTCCCCTATCTGGGGACCATATATTAAATGGATTTTTGAGAACGGGGGCCGATTTCGAAGCTTGCTTCCGTCGCCCTATGCATTGACCCGATATGGCAGTATCTTCGGGTACAGTGCACCACCCCCTTACAGGGTTAAAAAGAAAGATTCCTACTTTCATTGCTACCTGCTTGCTGGCTAGCCAGCTAGCCAGCCCTGTGGGCCTTGCTGCTGCTGCAGCCAAAAAACAAAAGGTGGTGCTGCTGCTGCTTCTGCTGCTTCTGCTTGTGTCTGGCCCCTGTTGGAGCGTCCAGGCACAGGACTTCTGCTGCTGCTGACTAAATGGCCTCCTTAATTGGATCATTTGAGTAGCCAGCACACCTGTGCAGGTAGGGCATGACATGATAGGCAGCTGCCTTGATAGCGGGTGGGTGCTGAATGTTCCTAATTGACAAAATAAGATTAATGCTTATGAAGAAATATAAAATCTCATCCCTTCCCCAATATCGCGCCACACCCCTACCCCTTAATTCCCTGGTTGAACTTGATGGACATATGTCTTTTTTCGACCGTACTAACTATGTAACTATGTAACATAACATGGGGGGGGGGGGGGGGTCTCCTGGCTGTTCACACAGGTGTGTCATTGCTGTACATTGACCATGCATTGCTTCTGTGGTATTGCAAAGGCAAAGACAAATGCTTCCAGCCATCCATTGCACTAATGGATTGGTCATCAGCTGGCTGTCTATGTCCCGCATCAATATAGACCAAAGTACAGAGGGTTAGGCTATGCTATTGTGCACCTACCTGATGCATCAGAAGGTGCGAGGCCCTTGCTAAATTCTGTGCACAGACTTTGAGATCTATGCTTTAGACTGTATCTAAACCTGCTCCAACATGGACTGACATTCTGGCCTACTTTCAGCCGATGCGACTTGTCTGTCGCTGAACAGTCGCTTTTTATGTATTCAGCACCTATGTATAATGTTGTAAAAATGCTCTAGAAGCTAAAGTCGCAGAAATGTCACACATATTTGGCCTGCAACTTTCTGTGCGACAAATTCAGACAGGAAAAATCAGTATAAATCCTTAGAAAATTATCCCCCAGTGTCTCCATCTGCTGGCGGTATTGAATAAGCATTGCTGCACTGATGGGGTATGCATTAGACGAAAAAAAAGAAGAAAAAGAAGAATAATACGCCCAGAAAAGAGGCGAAAAGGAGAAAAACGTAAAAAAACGTGAAAAAAAAGTAAGAGGAAGAGAAGGGAAAAAAAGGTGGAAATGGGTTTAAAAGTGATTTCGGCGGAGAAATATATATATATATATATATATATATATATATATATATATATATATGCGCACACACACACATAGATATAAACGTATTCTCCGTTGAGATATTGCAGCCGCTGCTGTGTCCAGGCCCAGGAGCCTTAGCACTGTGCTGTGATGTCACTCAATACCACTGACATCACTAGGTGTAAACAACATCTCTCCTTTGCTGTGTATGTGACTATGGAGCTGTTTGGTGATGTCGTCTATTACGGCCTTCATAGAAGCAACAGGAGATTGTTGCATCCATCTTGAACCCTCAGAACTACAGTGCTATGATGTCACTCACTTCCACAGGCCTTGCAGAGTGTAAACAACAACAACCCAGCTTTGTTGTGTATGTAACCATAGGGATTTGTGATGTCACCTAGAACCTTCACAGCAGCGACAGCTTTATGAGGAGCATCAGCACTGCTCTGCCTGAGCAGAACCATCACCGCCATAGGTTGTCAAATAACCCGGATTTAACCCACACAGGTAAGTCCAATGGGGTGCAGGCATGTCCTCTATGCTTACAGCTTCCCGTGGGTGTTGGTTTGATACCGTTTGGGGACAGCCAAGGAGGCATCTGCAGGCAACAAAGGTAGGTGTGTGCTTGTGTGTGTGTTTCCTATGCAGATCCTAAGCCCAGTGTCACATGCAAGTAGGAGGAGTAAGAAGGGTTCCTGGCAAATCCGGGTTATGGATTGCATTTAAAAAGGCCCCGTGGGAGTGCAATGGGCCCCTGTCTTGCTGCTTAGCAATAATGGTATGGGTTTAGGTTCTGCTGTGTGTACTGGTGGTTGACTGCCCCCCAGCCCAGAGTGTGCATGGAAAATTGTCTGGCAGCCTCCCTGACAGCAAGCAGTGATAGTGCCCATGAAGGGGACCTTGTTGGGCCCGCCCCTTTCACGGTTATCGCTTCTCGGCCTTTTGGCTAAGATCAAGTGTAGTATCTGTTCTTATCAGTTTAATATCTGATACGTCCCCTATCTGGGGACCATATATTAAATGGATTTTTGAGAACGGGGGCCGATTTCGAAGCTTGCTTCCGTCGCCCTATGCATTGACCCGATATGGCAGTATCTTCGGGTACAGTGCACCACCCCCTTACAGGGTTAAAAAGAAAGATTCCTACTTTCATTGCTACCTGCTTGCTGGCTAGCCAGCTAGCCAGCCCTGTGGGCCTTGCTGCTGCTGCAGCCAAAAAACAAAAGGTGGTGCTGCTGCTGCTTCTGCTGCTTCTGCTTCTGCTTGTGTCTGGCCCCTGTTGGAGCGTCCAGGCACAGGACTTCTGCTGCTGCTGACTAAATGGCCTCCTTAATTGGATCATTTGAGTAGCCAGCACACCTGTGCAGGTAGGGCATGACATGATAGGCAGCTGCCTTGATAGCGGGTGGGTGCTGAATGTTCCTAATTGACAAAATAAGATTAATGCTTATGAAGAAATATAAAATCTCATCCCTTCCCCAATATCGCGCCACACCCCTACCCCTTAATTCCCTGGTTGAACTTGATGGACATATGTCTTTTTTCGACCGTACTAACTATGTAACTATGTAACATAACATGGGGGGGGGGGGGGGGGGGGGTCTCCTGGCTGTTCACACAGGTGTGTCATTGCTGTACATTGACCATGCATTGCTTCTGTGGTATTGCAAAGGCAAAGACAAATGCTTCCAGCCATCCATTGCACTAATGGATTGGTCATCAGCTGGCTGTCTATGTCCCGCATCAATATAGACCAAAGTACAGAGGGTTAGGCTATGCTATTGTGCACCTACCTGATGCATCAGAAGGTGCGAGGCCCTTGCTAAATTCTGTGCACAGACTTTGAGATCTATGCTTTAGACTGTATCTAAACCTGCTCCAACATGGACTGACATTCTGGCCTACTTTCAGCCGATGCGACTTGTCTGTCGCTGAACAGTCGCTTTTTATGTATTCAGCACCTATGTATAATGTTGTAAAAATGCTCTAGAAGCTAAAGTCGCAGAAATGTCACACATATTTGGCCTGCAACTTTCTGTGCGACAAATTCAGACAGGAAAAATCAGTATAAATCCTTAGAAAATTATCCCCCAGTGTCTCCATCTGCTGGCGGTATTGAATAAGCATTGCTGCACTGATGGGGTATGCATTAGACGAAAAAAAAGAAGAAAAAGAAGAATAATACGCCCAGAAAAGAGGCGAAAAGGAGAAAAACGTAAAAAAACGTGAAAAAAAAGTAAGAGGAAGAGAAGGGAAAAAAAGGTGGAAATGGGTTTAAAAGTGATTTCGGCGGAGAAATATATATATATATATATATATATATATATATATATATATATATATATATATATATATGCGCACACACACACATAGATATAAACGTATTCTCCGTTGAGATATTGCAGCCGCTGCTGTGTCCAGGCCCAGGAGCCTTAGCACTGTGCTGTGATGTCACTCAATACCACTGACATCACTAGGTGTAAACAACATCTCTCCTTTGCTGTGTATGTGACTATGGAGCTGTTTGGTGATGTCGTCTATTACGGCCTTCATAGAAGCAACAGGAGATTGTTGCATCCATCTTGAACCCTCAGAACTACAGTGCTATGATGTCACTCACTTCCACAGGCCTTGCAGAGTGTAAACAACAACAACCCAGCTTTGTTGTGTATGTAACCATAGGGATTTGTGATGTCACCTAGAACCTTCACAGCAGCGACAGCTTTATGAGGAGCATCAGCACTGCTCTGCCTGAGCAGAACCATCACCGCCATAGGTTGTCAAATAACCCGGATTTAACCCACACAGGTAAGTCCAATGGGGTGCAGGCATGTCCTCTATGCTTACAGCTTCCCGTGGGTGTTGGTTTGATACCGTTTGGGGACAGCCAAGGAGGCATCTGCAGGCAACAAAGGTAGGTGTGTGCTTGTGTGTGTGTTTCCTATGCAGATCCTAAGCCCAGTGTCACATGCAAGTAGGAGGAGTAAGAAGGGTTCCTGGCAAATCCGGGTTATGGATTGCATTTAAAAAGGCCCCGTGGGAGTGCAATGGGCCCCTGTCTTGCTGCTTAGCAATAATGGTATGGGTTTAGGTTCTGCTGTGTGTACTGGTGGTTGACTGCCCCCCAGCCCAGAGTGTGCATGGAAAATTGTCTGGCAGCCTCCCTGACAGCAAGCAGTGATAGTGCCCATGAAGGGGACCTTGTTGGGCCCGCCCCTTTCACGGTTATCGCTTCTCGGCCTTTTGGCTAAGATCAAGTGTAGTATCTGTTCTTATCAGTTTAATATCTGATACGTCCCCTATCTGGGGACCATATATTAAATGGATTTTTGAGAACGGGGGCCGATTTCGAAGCTTGCTTCCGTCGCCCTATGCATTGACCCGATATGGCAGTATCTTCGGGTACAGTGCACCACCCCCTTACAGGGTTAAAAAGAAAGATTCCTACTTTCATTGCTACCTGCTTGCTGGCTAGCCAGCTAGCCAGCCCTGTGGGCCTTGCTGCTGCTGCAGCCAAAAAACAAAAGGTGGTGCTGCTGCTGCTTCTGCTGCTTCTGCTTGTGTCTGGCCCCTGTTGGAGCGTCCAGGCACAGGACTTCTGCTGCTGCTGACTAAATGGCCTCCTTAATTGGATCATTTGAGTAGCCAGCACACCTGTGCAGGTAGGGCATGACATGATAGGCAGCTGCCTTGATAGCGGGTGGGTGCTGAATGTTCCTAATTGACAAAATAAGATTAATGCTTATGAAGAAATATAAAATCTCATCCCTTCCCCAATATCGCGCCACACCCCTACCCCTTAATTCCCTGGTTGAACTTGATGGACATATGTCTTTTTTCGACCGTACTAACTATGTAACTATGTAACATAACATGGGGGGGGGGGGGGGGGGGTCTCCTGGCTGTTCACACAGGTGTGTCATTGCTGTACATTGACCATGCATTGCTTCTGTGGTATTGCAAAGGCAAAGACAAATGCTTCCAGCCATCCATTGCACTAATGGATTGGTCATCAGCTGGCTGTCTATGTCCCGCATCAATATAGACCAAAGTACAGAGGGTTAGGCTATGCTATTGTGCACCTACCTGATGCATCAGAAGGTGCGAGGCCCTTGCTAAATTCTGTGCACAGACTTTGAGATCTATGCTTTAGACTGTATCTAAACCTGCTCCAACATGGACTGACATTCTGGCCTACTTTCAGCCGATGCGACTTGTCTGTCGCTGAACAGTCGCTTTTTATGTATTCAGCACCTATGTATAATGTTGTAAAAATGCTCTAGAAGCTAAAGTCGCAGAAATGTCACACATATTTGGCCTGCAACTTTCTGTGCGACAAATTCAGACAGGAAAAATCAGTATAAATCCTTAGAAAATTATCCCCCAGTGTCTCCATCTGCTGGCGGTATTGAATAAGCATTGCTGCACTGATGGGGTATGCATTAGACGAAAAAAAAGAAGAAAAAGAAGAATAATACGCCCAGAAAAGAGGCGAAAAGGAGAAAAACGTAAAAAAACGTGAAAAAAAAGTAAGAGGAAGAGAAGGGAAAAAAAGGTGGAAATGGGTTTAAAAGTGATTTCGGCGGAGAAATATATATATATATATATATATATATATATATATATATATATATGCGCACACACACACATAGATATAAACGTATTCTCCGTTGAGATATTGCAGCCGCTGCTGTGTCCAGGCCCAGGAGCCTTAGCACTGTGCTGTGATGTCACTCAATACCACTGACATCACTAGGTGTAAACAACATCTCTCCTTTGCTGTGTATGTGACTATGGAGCTGTTTGGTGATGTCGTCTATTACGGCCTTCATAGAAGCAACAGGAGATTGTTGCATCCATCTTGAACCCTCAGAACTACAGTGCTATGATGTCACTCACTTCCACAGGCCTTGCAGAGTGTAAACAACAACAACCCAGCTTTGTTGTGTATGTAAGCATAGGGATTTGTGATGTCACCTAGAACCTTCACAGCAGCGACAGCTTTATGAGGAGCATCAGCACTGCTCTGCCTGAGCAGAACCATCACCGCCATAGGTTGTCAAATAACCCGGATTTAACCCACACAGGTAAGTCCAATGGGGTGCAGGCATGTCCTCTATGCTTACAGCTTCCCGTGGGTGTTGGTTTGATACCGTTTGGGGACAGCCAAGGAGGCATCTGCAGGCAACAAAGGTAGGTGTGTGCTTGTGTGTGTGTTTCCTATGCAGATCCTAAGCCCAGTGTCACATGCAAGTAGGAGGAGTAAGAAGGGTTCCTGGCAAATCCGGGTTATGGATTGCATTTAAAAAGGCCCCGTGGGAGTGCAATGGGCCCCTGTCTTGCTGCTTAGCAATAATGGTATGGGTTTAGGTTCTGCTGTGTGTACTGGTGGTTGACTGCCCCCCAGCCCAGAGTGTGCATGGAAAATTGTCTGGCAGCCTCCCTGACAGCAAGCAGTGATAGTGCCCATGAAGGGGACCTTGTTGGGCCCGCCCCTTTCACGGTTATCGCTTCTCGGCCTTTTGGCTAAGATCAAGTGTAGTATCTGTTCTTATCAGTTTAATATCTGATACGTCCCCTATCTGGGGACCATATATTAAATGGATTTTTGAGAACGGGGGCCGATTTCGAAGCTTGCTTCCGTCGCCCTATGCATTGACCCGATATGGCAGTATCTTCGGGTACAGTGCACCACCCCCTTACAGGGTTAAAAAGAAAGATTCCTACTTTCATTGCTACCTGCTTGCTGGCTAGCCAGCTAGCCAGCCCTGTGGGCCTTGCTGCTGCTGCAGCCAAAAAACAAAAGGTGGTGCTGCTGCTGCTTCTGCTGCTTCTGCTTCTGCTTGTGTCTGGCCCCTGTTGGAGCGTCCAGGCACAGGACTTCTGCTGCTGCTGACTAAATGGCCTCCTTAATTGGATCATTTGAGTAGCCAGCACACCTGTGCAGGTAGGGCATGACATGATAGGCAGCTGCCTTGATAGCGGGTGGGTGCTGAATGTTCCTAATTGACAAAATAAGATTAATGCTTATGAAGAAATATAAAATCTCATCCCTTCCCCAATATCGCGCCACACCCCTACCCCTTAATTCCCTGGTTGAACTTGATGGACATATGTCTTTTTTCGACCGTACTAACTATGTAACTATGTAACATAACATGGGGGGGGGGGGGGGGTCTCCTGGCTGTTCACACAGGTGTGTCATTGCTGTACATTGACCATGCATTGCTTCTGTGGTATTGCAAAGGCAAAGACAAATGCTTCCAGCCATCCATTGCACTAATGGATTGGTCATCAGCTGGCTGTCTATGTCCCGCATAGACCAAAGTACAGAGGGTTAGGCTATGCTATTGTGCACCTACCTGATGCATCAGAAGGTGCGAGGCCCTTGCTAAATTCTGTGCACAGACTTTGAGATCTATGCTTTAGACTGTATCTAAACCTGCTCCAACATGGACTGACATTCTGGCCTACTTTCAGCCGATGCGACTTGTCTGTCGCTGAACAGTCGCTTTTTATGTATTCAGCACCTATGTATAATGTTGTAAAAATGCTCTAGAAGCTAAAGTCGCAGAAATGTCACACATATTTGGCCTGCAACTTTCTGTGCGACAAATTCAGACAGGAAAAATCAGTATAAATCCTTAGAAAATTATCCCCCAGTGTCTCCATCTGCTGGCGGTATTGAATAAGCATTGCTGCACTGATGGGGTATGCATTAGACGAAAAAAAAGAAGAAAAAGAAGAATAATACGCCCAGAAAAGAGGCGAAAAGGAGAAAAACGTAAAAAAACGTGAAAAAAAAGTAAGAGGAAGAGAAGGGAAAAAAAGGTGGAAATGGGTTTAAAAGTGATTTCGGCGGAGAAATATATATATATATATATATATATATATATATATATATATATATATGCGCACACACACACATAGATATAAACGTATTCTCCGTTGAGATATTGCAGCCGCTGCTGTGTCCAGGCCCAGGAGCCTTAGCACTGTGCTGTGATGTCACTCAATACCACTGACATCACTAGGTGTAAACAACATCTCTCCTTTGCTGTGTATGTGACTATGGAGCTGTTTGGTGATGTCGTCTATTACGGCCTTCATAGAAGCAACAGGAGATTGTTGCATCCATCTTGAACCCTCAGAACTACAGTGCTATGATGTCACTCACTTCCACAGGCCTTGCAGAGTGTAAACAACAACAACCCAGCTTTGTTGTGTATGTAACCATAGGGATTTGTGATGTCACCTAGAACCTTCACAGCAGCGACAGCTTTATGAGGAGCATCAGCACTGCTCTGCCTGAGCAGAACCATCACCGCCATAGGTTGTCAAATAACCCGGATTTAACCCACACAGGTAAGTCCAATGGGGTGCAGGCATGTCCTCTATGCTTACAGCTTCCCGTGGGTGTTGGTTTGATACCGTTTGGGGACAGCCAAGGAGGCATCTGCAGGCAACAAAGGTAGGTGTGTGCTTGTGTGTGTGTTTCCTATGCAGATCCTAAGCCCAGTGTCACATGCAAGTAGGAGGAGTAAGAAGGGTTCCTGGCAAATCCGGGTTATGGATTGCATTTAAAAAGGCCCCGTGGGAGTGCAATGGGCCCCTGTCTTGCTGCTTAGCAATAATGGTATGGGTTTAGGTTCTGCTGTGTGTACTGGTGGTTGACTGCCCCCCAGCCCAGAGTGTGCATGGAAAATTGTCTGGCAGCCTCCCTGACAGCAAGCAGTGATAGTGCCCATGAAGGGGACCTTGTTGGGCCCGCCCCTTTCACGGTTATCGCTTCTCGGCCTTTTGGCTAAGATCAAGTGTAGTATCTGTTCTTATCAGTTTAATATCTGATACGTCCCCTATCTGGGGACCATATATTAAATGGATTTTTGAGAACGGGGGCCGATTTCGAAGCTTGCTTCCGTCGCCCTATGCATTGACCCGATATGGCAGTATCTTCGGGTACAGTGCACCACCCCCTTACAGGGTTAAAAAGAAAGATTCCTACTTTCATTGCTACCTGCTTGCTGGCTAGCCAGCTAGCCAGCCCTGTGGGCCTTGCTGCTGCTGCAGCCAAAAAACAAAAGGTGGTGCTGCTGCTGCTTCTGCTGCTTCTGCTTCTGCTTGTGTCTGGCCCCTGTTGGAGCGTCCAGGCACAGGACTTCTGCTGCTGCTGACTAAATGGCCTCCTTAATTGGATCATTTGAGTAGCCAGCACACCTGTGCAGGTAGGGCATGACATGATAGGCAGCTGCCTTGATAGCGGGTGGGTGCTGAATGTTCCTAATTGACAAAATAAGATTAATGCTTATGAAGAAATATAAAATCTCATCCCTTCCCCAATATCGCGCCACACCCCTACCCCTTAATTCCCTGGTTGAACTTGATGGACATATGTCTTTTTTCGACCGTACTAACTATGTAACTATGTAACATAACATGGGGGGGGGGGGGGGGGGGGGTCTCCTGGCTGTTCACACAGGTGTGTCATTGCTGTACATTGACCATGCATTGCTTCTGTGGTATTGCAAAGGCAAAGACAAATGCTTCCAGCCATCCATTGCACTAATGGATTGGTCATCAGCTGGCTGTCTATGTCCCGCATCAATATAGACCAAAGTACAGAGGGTTAGGCTATGCTATTGTGCACCTACCTGATGCATCAGAAGGTGCGAGGCCCTTGCTAAATTCTGTGCACAGACTTTGAGATCTATGCTTTAGACTGTATCTAAACCTGCTCCAACATGGACTGACATTCTGGCCTACTTTCAGCCGATGCGACTTGTCTGTCGCTGAACAGTCGCTTTTTATGTATTCAGCACCTATGTATAATGTTGTAAAAATGCTCTAGAAGCTAAAGTCGCAGAAATGTCACACATATTTGGCCTGCAACTTTCTGTGCGACAAATTCAGACAGGAAAAATCAGTATAAATCCTTAGAAAATTATCCCCCAGTGTCTCCATCTGCTGGCGGTATTGAATAAGCATTGCTGCACTGATGGGGTATGCATTAGACGAAAAAAAAGAAGAAAAAGAAGAATAATACGCCCAGAAAAGAGGCGAAAAGGAGAAAAACGTAAAAAAACGTGAAAAAAAAGTAAGAGGAAGAGAAGGGAAAAAAAGGTGGAAATGGGTTTAAAAGTGATTTCGGCGGAGAAATATATATATATATATATATATATATATATATATATATATATATATATATATATGCGCACACACACACATAGATATAAACGTATTCTCCGTTGAGATATTGCAGCCGCTGCTGTGTCCAGGCCCAGGAGCCTTAGCACTGTGCTGTGATGTCACTCAATACCACTGACATCACTAGGTGTAAACAACATCTCTCCTTTGCTGTGTATGTGACTATGGAGCTGTTTGGTGATGTCGTCTATTACGGCCTTCATAGAAGCAACAGGAGATTGTTGCATCCATCTTGAACCCTCAGAACTACAGTGCTATGATGTCACTCACTTCCACAGGCCTTGCAGAGTGTAAACAACAACAACCCAGCTTTGTTGTGTATGTAACCATAGGGATTTGTGATGTCACCTAGAACCTTCACAGCAGCGACAGCTTTATGAGGAGCATCAGCACTGCTCTGCCTGAGCAGAACCATCACCGCCATAGGTTGTCAAATAACCCGGATTTAACCCACACAGGTAAGTCCAATGGGGTGCAGGCATGTCCTCTATGCTTACAGCTTCCCGTGGGTGTTGGTTTGATACCGTTTGGGGACAGCCAAGGAGGCATCTGCAGGCAACAAAGGTAGGTGTGTGCTTGTGTGTGTGTTTCCTATGCAGATCCTAAGCCCAGTGTCACATGCAAGTAGGAGGAGTAAGAAGGGTTCCTGGCAAATCCGGGTTATGGATTGCATTTAAAAAGGCCCCGTGGGAGTGCAATGGGCCCCTGTCTTGCTGCTTAGCAATAATGGTATGGGTTTAGGTTCTGCTGTGTGTACTGGTGGTTGACTGCCCCCCAGCCCAGAGTGTGCATGGAAAATTGTCTGGCAGCCTCCCTGACAGCAAGCAGTGATAGTGCCCATGAAGGGGACCTTGTTGGGCCCGCCCTTTCACGGTTATCGCTTCTCGGCTTTTGGCTAAGATCAAGTGTAGTATCTGTTCTTATCAGTTTAATATCTGATACGTCCCCTATCTGGGGACCATATATTAAAATGGATTTTTGAGAACGGGGGCCGATTTCGAAGCTTGCTTCCGTCGCCCTATGCATTGACCCGATATGGCAGTATCTTCGGGTACAGTGCACCACCCCCTTACAGGGTTAAAAAGAAAGATTCCTACTTTCATTGCTACCTGCTTGCTGGCTAGCCAGCTAGCCAGCCCTGTGGGCCTTGCTGCTGCTGCAGCCAAAAAACAAAAGGTGGTGCTGCTGCTGCTTCTGCTGCTTCTGCTTGTGTCTGGCCCCTGTTGGAGCGTCCAGGCACAGGACTTCTGCTGCTGCTGACTAAATGGCCTCCTTAATTGGATCATTTGAGTAGCCAGCACACCTGTGCAGGTAGGGCATGACATGATAGGCAGCTGCCTTGATAGCGGGTGGGTGCTGAATGTTCCTAATTGACAAAATAAGATTAATGCTTATGAAGAAATATAAAATCTCATCCCTTCCCCAATATCGCGCCACACCCCTACCCCTTAATTCCCCTGGTTGAACTTGATGGACATATGTCTTTTTCGACCGTACTAACTATGTAACTATGTAACATAACATGGGGGGGGGGGGGGGGGGTCTCCTGGCTGTTCACACAGGTGTGTCATTGCTGTACATTGACCATGCATTGCTTCTGTGGTATTGCAAAGGCAAAGACAAATGCTTCCAGCCATCCATTGCACTAATGGATTGGTCATCAGCTGGCTGTCTATGTCCCGCATCAATATAGACCAAAGTACAGAGGGTTAGGCTATGCTATTGTGCACCTACCTGATGCATCAGAAGGTGCGAGGCCCTTGCTAAATTCTGTGCACAGACTTTGAGATCTATGCTTTAGACTGTATCTAAACCTGCTCCAACATGGACTGACATTCTGGCCTACTTTCAGCCGAATGCGACTTGTCTGTCGCTGAACAGTCGCTTTTTATGTATTCAGCACCTATGTATAATGTTGTAAAAATGCTCTAGAAGCTAAAGTCGCAGAAATGTCACACATATTTGGCCTGCAACTTTCTGTGCGACAAATTCAGACAGGAAAAATCAGTATAAATCCTTAGAAAATTATCCCCCAGTGTCTCCATCTGCTGGCGGTATTGAATAAGCATTGCTGCACTGATGGGGTATGCATTAGACGAAAAAAAAAGAAGAAAAAGAAGAATAATACGCCCAGAAAAGAGGCGAAAAGGAGAAAAACGTAAAAAAACGTGAAAAAAAAGTAAGAGGAAGAGAAGGGAAAAAAAGGTGGAAATGGGTTTAAAAGTGATTTCGGCGGAGAAATATATATATATATATATATATATATATATATATATATGCGCACACACACACATAGATATAAACGTATTCTCCGTTGAGATATTGCAGCCGCTGCTGTGTCCAGGCCCAGGAGCCTTAGCACTGTGCTGTTGATGTCACTCAATACCACTGACATCACTAGGTGTAAACAACATCTCTCCTTTGCTGTGTATGTGACTATGGAGCTGTTTGGTGATGTCGTCTATTACGGCCTTCATAGAAGCAACAGGAGATTGTTGCATCCATCTTGAACCCTCAGAACTACAGTGCTATGATGTCACTCACTTCCACAGGCCTTGCAGAGTGTAAACAACAACAACCCAGCTTTGTTGTGTATGTAACCATAGGGATTTGTGATGTCACCTAGAACCTTCACAGCAGCGACAGCTTTATGAGGAGCATCAGCACTGCTCTGCCTGAGCAGAACCATCACCGCCATAGGTTGTCAAATAACCCGGATTTAACCCACACAGGTAAGTCCAATGGGGTGCAGGCATGTCCTCTATGCTTACAGCTTCCCGTGGGTGTTGGTTTGATACCGTTTGGGGACAGCCAAGGAGGCATCTGCAGGCAACAAAGGTAGGTGTGTGCTTGTGTGTGTGTTTCCTATGCAGATCCTAAGCCCAGTGTCACATGCAAGTAGGAGGAGTAAGAAGGGTTCCTGGCAAATCCGGGTTATGGATTGCATTTAAAAAAGGCCCCGTGGGAGTGCAATGGGCCCCTGTCTTGCTGCTTAGCAATAATGGTATGGGTTTAGGTTCTGCTGTGTGTACTGGTGGTGACTGCCCCCCAGCCCAGAGTGTGCATGGAAAATTGTCTGGCAGCCTCCCTGACAGCAAGCAGTGATAGTGCCCATGAAGGGGACCTTGTTGGGCCCGCCCCTTTCACGGTTATCGCTTCTCGGCCTTTTGGCTAAGATCAAGTGTAGTATCTGTTCTTATCAGTTTTAATATCTGATACGTCCCCTATCTGGGGACCATATATTAAATGGATTTTTGAGAACGGGGGCCGATTTCGAAGCTTGCTTCCGTCGCCCTATGCATTGACCCGATATGGCAGTATCTTCGGGTACAGTGCACCACCCCCTTACAGGGTTTAAAAAGAAAGATTCCTACTTTCATTGCTACCTGCTTGCTGGCTAGCCAGCTAGCCAGCCCTGTGGGCCTTGCTGCTGCTGCTGCTGCAGCCAAAAAACAAAAGGTGGTGCTGCTGCTGCTTCTGCTTCTGCTTGTGTCTGGCCGCTGTTGGGAGCGTCCAGGCACAGGACTTCTGCTGCTGCTGACTAAATGGCCTCCCTTAATTGGATCATTTGAGTAGCCAGCACACCTGTGCAGGTAGGGCATGACATGATAGGCAGCTGCCCTTGATAGCGGGTGGGTGCTGAATGTTCCTAATTGACAAAATAAGATTAATGCTTATGAAGAAATATAAAATCTCATCCTTCCCCAATATCGCGCCACACCCCTACCCCTTAATTCCCTGGTTGAACTTGATGGACATATGTCTTTTTTTCGACCGTACTAACTATGTAACTATGTAACATAACATGGGGGGGGGGGGGGGGGGGTCTCCTGGCTGTTCACACAGGTGTGTCATTGCTGTACATTGACCATGCATTGCTTCTGTGGTATTGCAAAGGCAAAGACAAATGCTTCCAGCCATCCATTGCACTAATGGATTGGTCATCAGCTGGCTGTCTATGTCCCCGCATCAATATAGACCAAAGTACAGAGGGTTAGGCTATGCTATTGTGCACCTACCTGATGCATCAGAAGGTGCGAGGGCCCTTGCTAAATTCTGTGCACAGACTTTGAGATCTATGCTTTAGACTGTATCTAAACCTGCTCCAACATGGACTGACATTCTGGCCTACTTTCAGCCGATGCGACTTGTCTGTCGCTGAACAGTCGCTTTTTATGTATTCAGCACCTATGTATAATGTTGTAAAAATGCTCTAGAAGCTAAAGTCGCAGAAATGTCACACATATTTGGCCTGCAACTTTCTGTGCGGACAAATTCAGACAGGAAAAATCAGTATAAATCCTTAGAAAATTATCCCCCAGTGTCTCCATCTGCTGGCGGTATTGAATAAGCATTGCTGCACTGATGGGGTATGCATTAGACGAAAAAAAAGAAGAAAAAGAAGAATAATACGCCCAGAAAAGAGGCGAAAAGGAGAAAAACGTAAAAAAAACGTGAAAAAAAAGTAAGAGGAAGAGAAGGGAAAAAAAAGGTGGAAATGGGTTTAAAAGTGATTTCGGCGGAGAAATATATATATATATATATATAATATATATATATATATATATATATGCGCACACACACACATAGATATAAACGTATTCTCCGTTGAGATATTGCAGCCGCTGCTGTGTCCAGGCCCAGGAGCCTTAGCACT